>NC_045680.1:8457542-8737101 GCF_003331165.1 Xiphophorus hellerii
TTGGCCAAAATTCTTCCACAGTGATTGGAGAGACTGATGAAGTCAAACAGAAAATGACTACTGAGAGAAACTGCTGCCAAAGATGTTGAATCATTAAGTAAACCTAATGTTTTTATAACTGTATTGGCAGTAATGAACACTTTCTCATACAAATTGCTCCAAATGGATGGAAAAGGTTCCCTTTATCCAAAATCTGTCTGAAAACTATTAGTAACAAGTAAAAAAGGGAGTTTGTGTCCATAAGTTAATGATGGCCAAATGTTTTAAAATCTTAGACAATGTGTTGTTTTGTAGTAGTGGTTTAGGAGATAGCTCATGTATCTGAACTAAAAGAATATTTAACAACAAAAAGTATTCATAATAATACAGCCCTTTGAAATAGTACTGAAAGAGAAAAGTTATAAGGTGCACCCTGAAAACACCCTGAATGTGTAAATAAATAAAGTATGGCTGGGATCTAGAAAGATAGCCGACATTTCCTTGTCCTTTCTGTCCATGCCGGTCTCTTCCGTCTCATCTCAATGCACAGTCTATGTTTAGATGGGATAGAGTTCTCCTGGGCCAACATGGATAAAGCTGTTGTACGAGTCTTTGCAGGGTGAATGTGTCAGTGAGGAGAGTTATAAGCACTGCTCCCCCTCCAACACCTACTCCTTGGCAAGTGGTGGTTAGTCAGCTGATTTGTTCTGCTGAGGGGATTTGGTGTTCCATGTAGGCTATTTTAAAAGTTACCCCCATCCCCTCTCTTGCTCTCTCTCTTGCTTTTTTCCACTCCTTCGCTTTTTCGCTATCTAATGCACTGCTTCACTTGTGACCTCACAACACCCCCAAACCCAAACAGACTATATCGCTCTCTGTGCTCCCTTCATAAATCCCTCCATTTTCACTCTGCCTTTTCCCTCTGCCCTTCTGCTTTTACACCCATTTCCAGTTTTAATGCCTCTGTCGATATTTCCATGTCACAATATATTCTTACTGGTTGTTAACTATTCTAAGTATCGAAAGTTTGAAAAGTTGGTTCCATAAATGTCCAAGTAGTCCTTGACTCTACATCTTTTTTTAAACCCGGGATAAACAACTTCTTAGACAGGGACTTTGCGAGTGAATCTCTGTTTTCCCGCAGTGGTCAGATGTTGCTGATCTATTTGAAGAACATCATTAGAATTATAATGTGGGAGCAAAGCCGATAAATGTACATTATATGGAAATGAAACTCTTTTTGATTAGTTAAAGTATGCCACTCCCGTGGCAGCCATTCGCAGGGTGCCTACGCACTTGCTCAGACAAAGAACCGCCCATTTCCACAAAGCTTCTGATTGGAACTGCAGTCTCCATCAAGCTCCACCAGACCAGTGTCAGCTGCAGTTACCAAACACTTGCTGGATTCACATGTCTGCTGAATTTATCATACAAACTTCTAAGAACAAGTTAATTTAAAGATGTCAAATTTCTTTGAAGTTATGTTTGATACAGGATTTTTATAAAAACGCAAGGCCACATAATTAATTGATTGTGCCATAAAATGGCACTGGAAAATATACAAAAATGTCCCTTAAATTCTCAGGCAGTCCTCAGGATGTTTTGGGACACTGTCCTATTTAAATGATCTTACTGCAACCAAACAACCCCAAACTGTGACACGTTTTTATGGAATGGTGTATTTGGTTAATATCAAACATGTCTTCTGTTCTGGTGTCCAAATTATTAAATTGTGAACTAATTTGTTTCAAAGGATATTATCCCATAGGTCTTGCTTTTTGTCTATGCTGTCTCTGGCCTTTCTTAATTTTCTTTGAGAGATAAAGACTTCCTCCTGGCACACCTCTGTGAAGTTTGCACTTGCATATAAACAGTAGCAAGAGTGTTGGAGATATCTTTTGGCGTTTTGCAGTCTGTTCCAAGGGTAAACATGCTTGAACAGACAGTACTGGTCATGTTGGCAGCTGTTTTGAGTTATCTCCACTTATATAATATTTCTCGTAGAATGGAATGTTTGATTTAAAAATATTTAGAGATTTATAAATTCTTTTATCTAATATTTTGCCTTTACTGCACTTTTTTGTCTGCTTTAGCTACCCATGAGCACAATTAAAGAGATTAAAGTAAACGTACTTACATCATGTTAAGAAATGTAACATCAGCTACTCAAAATCTATTATGTTAGTGACTAAAAAATTAACAAACATTTAACCAATGAAGGCATTTTTGCCTTCATTGGTTAAATGAAGGCAAGAAGTCCCTTTGAGAAAGACTGATCATAACATATCATTCTGCAGAATATTCAGATTTCTGCTTGTCATGATATGCAGCATCATAAATAAGTTTAATATCTGTGACCATAAGGCAACTTTCAAAAGTACTCAAGCTGTTATAACTGTTGTTTACCATTACTACATAAACTTCCCAAATTAAAATCATTTTAAGATCTGTCTTTTCAATAAAACCTTTTCTAAAGTCAATAATGACCCAGAAAAGACTGTACAGCTAATTGGCTGTAAACATAGACACTGATTGTATGGTAATAGTGAACACTTTGGGAATAACCAGATATATTATCCAACATGATGAGAGGTAATAGTTGTTTGATGGTCCCTGCCACCATTCTTGATTTTCCAAACTCTTATGACTTTGGAAAATCAAAATTAATAGGGTTGTTGTAATCCTCAGAATTGTGACTCACCTTGGTAACAAAGTAGCCCTGTCACTAAAATTTAAAAGATTTATAAGCTTTTTTCTTTCTTGGAGCTTCAACCCCAAGGCTCTGAACATGCACTGGCTCGAAGGTAGCCACAGCTCTCGGGCCGTTGCTGTTACTGGCAACACTGCCAGCTAATCTGTTTCCTTGTCCCTGAGCCAACTGGGTCCCAGAGATCTTCCGTCATCTTCATTGAAATTTCCTCATATGTGCTTGCATCAACAAGCCCTCCAAAGTTCTTCCTTAGAGGTATGTATTTTTGGTCTGACAGCATCATAAAAAATTATTTCCTTCTTTGTAACTGCAAGGCTGCAAATAATTACACAGACACAAGATGTAACATGATGGTTGTCGTTCAAATAATTTTGCATGTCCTGCACTCAATAAACTCTGGTGTGTCCTGGGTGTGTTTGTCGTCAGAATTTGTCTGGGATCAGTTTTTTAAAGAAAAATGATGCTATGTCACATGTAAAGTTTATGAACAGCTACTGCAATGTTTGCAATTACCATTCAAGTTTCGTTAAATTATGCTCTGATGAGGATGAAAATACTGACTTCACCAAGATCTAAAAAGTGTCAGCTCATTGTTAACTTACATTATGATGTAAAATAATAAGACCAAAGTGAAACATTTAAAAAATATGTGCACTTCTAAAGTGGCATCAGATTAGATTGAAAATTAAACAACGCTGTTATGTTATAAAAGAAGGAGAAATTGTGTAATAAATTGATTGTTTAAGTGTTTGAACCCTAAAGCTAATACTTTGTTGGAGTGTGTTTTAATTTCAGTGTTAACTCTTCTTTTGCTGAAGTTTGTCAACATGTCAAATCTTGATGTGAATTTTTAAATCACTCTACTTTGTAAAAATCAATTTTTAGGGCATTTCTTGTCCACAGCTCTCTTCTTGTGACCAGGCATATTTTCTGTCATACCTAATTCTAGATTATCGGTGTATCACTGCAACCAAATTGATCCCTTTGTTCATCTTCAGCTTAAACCTCAAAGGATCGGGTCCAAACCATTCATAATTTCTCTGATGCAATCAAGAACTTCCGTTCCAGACCAAACGTAGCTCCAGATCATAGTGCTGTTGCCATGTCTTACTCATGGTAGGTATGGCTATAGCTAGTTTTGGACCCAATATAGTTTTTGGAATATTGGCCTCAAAGTTCAAGTTTGCCTTCAATTCTCCAAACCTATAAGGACTTTTTAAATATGTTGCAGCATATTTTGAAAATGCTAACTCACACTTATACAACCAGTTTATCGCAACTTTTCAGGTTGTCAATATTGCTTTGATTTGTCACGGTTTTTTATTTAAATTCTATAGATGTCATCACAGTAAAACTGGAAATAATTTTGAACATGATGTAGTCATATTTTTCAGTATTTCTTGCAAAAATTCAATTGTTATGGGTTTCTGATATTTTACTTTCCTACATGAAAACGTCATGCTTTACATCGCACACAAACAGTTCATGCACGCACACACAAGGATATACATATATCATTGGAACTGTAACTCAGTTCTCAGTTCTCAGTGTAACCATGTAATACTACAGGCTTTACATTCAGGGAGTGTCTCCATAGCCTAGACTCCTCTGTCAGCAGTGGCTGAACTTACCCTATTATATTTACAATGGAAACAAAAACATGGCCCTGGGAGTTCCTAGCAATATATAACATGCACAGGAGAGTGTCCTGATGCGTGCTTGCCTTCACTTCATGCATATGTGCAAAGGAGTATGTCTGTGATAAGGGAGAGAATCTACATAAAAGTATTAAGACTTATCTGTAAAAGATAAACTGATTAATTTGAGAGAGAAAATGGAGAGAGGGAATAAAAGCAGATACCATAGATGGACAAAAAAACAAGAGGGAAAATTAGAGGTGAGGTGATCAGTAAAAAAGAAAAGTTATAACAACATAAACCATCAAAGAATGATTGATACTTATTCGTCTATTGAAAGTCCTCTGGGGGTTTCAATATTTATTTAAGATACACCTAATAATCTCACCCATTCATCAACTGTTTGTTTCAACAAAGGCATTCAAGCTCTGTGTCCTTTATAAGGTACAACGTGGATGGTAGTAGTCTATGTACAGGTTTATCAGCTTTGTATTTCACATTCACCATTGAGCTTTAGTCACAAATTTTATAACACATCACACTTTTAAAAAAACAACCCTCCTATACAAGTTTTATTATTTGAAATGCATGATACACTCCACAAAGCTAAAGAGGGAAGGTGCTCAAGCATTGTAGACACAGTCAGGCCGGTTTCATATGATAGACCTTTGCTCTAGATGTTGTTTCCTCACAAAAACATAAGAATAATTTGACAGAATTAGGCTCCACTTAAAAGAAGGAAGTCACTTCTCCTAAGTGGGTGTAGACCCAATCCAGAATCAAAATAAATCATGATAGTCCAGCCTGTTTTAGTTCAGTTTCACTAGGAACACCCAATTAATGCCAGACAAATAACTTAACTATATAAATAGAACCAATCAAGCAACATGAAGAAGGGTAAAAGGTTTCAAAAGACACCATTTCATGCCCTGATCTGATCTAAAGGAATTCAAAAACAAATAACAAGGTCAATGGCATTTATCAGTCTTGAAGCAATTTTTAAGGCTTTTGGCCAAAAGCAAACCACAGTGGTTTGCTTTTGCATCACCAACAAATGGAGAAAACATGGAACAGTATTGACCATTCTCTTGAAATTGAACCTACCAAAATTAGTCCAAGAGAGCATGAGTGATCAGAGGTGGGTAAAACATATTTACAGCAACATTTCCTTGAGTACATTTTTGAAGTTCTGCAAATTGATTGTACTGTGATTTTTTACTTTAACTTGAGTCATATTAATTAGTAACATTATCCTTACTAGAGCACAATTTCTGGTTGGGAGGTGTGTGTTCTTGTGACATTTGGTGTAAAACTATCACAGCATCTTGACAATAAAACAAGATGTTGGTGATATGATGGATTGGGCTCACTTGCTGCTTCAGTATGTTGAACTTTGCTCCATCCGTTCATCCATTAGCTATACCCCAGGGATGCAGGGGTGCTGGTGTCCATCTCCAGCGGTCACTAGGCAAGACATCATCACTATCACAGGGCAACTCTAACCATTAACAGGAAATCCTCATGAGAATGTCCAACCATCAGTTCATAACCACAAACCAAAGCTTCCTTGGGGTTTTGCTCAAGACTGTGAGAGACATGAAGCATACAAGACATGAAGCATATAAGCAAGTCCACCTCCAAATAGTAAACAAAAATGAAGGCTTTGGTGTGGCCTACTCAAAGTCTGAACTTAAATTAAGTTGATATTCTGTAGCATGATCTTAAATATGCTGTTCTTGCATAAAAGGTATCCAGTGTTGCTGAATAAAATTACCCCCCTTAAGCCTATGCAAAAGACTTGTTATCCATTGCAAATGTTTGATGGCAGTCATTGTTGCCAATGGTGGATCAACCAATAATTAGGGAAAATTACCCTTTAGCATAGGGCATTTGACAGCCTTTTTCCCTCAAGAGTAGACTATCATCCTTAACGTGGGTCTATATTGCTGGAAGCGATTGTTGAAAACATTCCAAATGAATCTTCTTGTGTCTCCAGAACTAAATGTTTATGTAAGCAGTGAGGAATGTTTTTTTTAAGTATGTGCTGTAAAACTTTATGATTGTAGCCGTTTATTCAAAATTGCATAATTGAGAGCGTGGTCCACCAGCTGCACTGAACTTGTTTTATTTCAGTTTATATGAACCAGAATTGCATTTGAGATGTGTATTTAACTTTGCATATATGTTTGGATTACATATTTATAGTTGGTGTGAAAGGAATGAAAGCACTTCCTCCCGGTGCAGGAATTTATCTATTTAATCTTAGTTTATATTGGTGCAATATAAATCACTGTTGCTTCAGGTGGAACCAACTCAACAGCATAAATATTTAGGTATGTATTTTTGCACATTTTCTCACACAAGCTCAGACCTGTGAAAGGTGCAGTTAGTCAGTAGAAAAAGCTTATGAAAACTTGATTGTCTTTTGAAACTTGAACAGATGTATATACAAAGTAAATAAAAATCACAGGACTATTGGCTTGGTGAATGATATTGTATAATTTAGTACAAAGTTGTAACAATTTTTAAGCCCCACTCTAACTTTTCAAAGACACGACAGACCCCATAACCTTGGAACTTATAAACTTTGACTGGGTAATTACAGCAGTTTCTTTCTTTTCTTTTTCAATCGTTCTGTTCAAGATTATGCTGTTTTGGGGATTTTTGTCCAGTTTCAGCTTCAGTTATTGAACAGATTTAACAAGACAAATGCAGATAATGATACAGATACTGAATAAAATAAAAAATTTTGTTAAACACTTACCACACTTATCATTTTCTTGAATGATTGAACTGTATATTGGTATCAACCCAATGTAGAGTTAATCCATTTCCCAACTAAAACTGCACAAGCAACATAATTATTCTCCTACAGTATGGTTTATCAGAGATTTTGTTGTTCCTTTGCCGGATTGACCACATATAAAATCCTAAATTGTGCATGAAAAAAAAAGTGGACTTTAATCTATAAATGTTGCTTTACATATCAGTGAATCTGAAAGTGTATTCCTTCCATTAACACCAGGACCAGTCCTCCCCAATATCCCTCATTCTGGCTTTTATTTCACCTCCTGACTGTTTAACTGGGGCTTGGTGTGTGTCTGGGACAGCCACTGCCTCCGTCCTCCATCACCCTGCTGGGCAGACCAGCTGAATAAGCTCATTGTCGGACTGTGGAGAGTGCAGGTGCGCCTCTTCTTTTTCACCTCCGACCCTCAGCCCTCGACCCCACAAAGCCTTTTGTGAACTCTATTTACTGATGACTCCAATGAAACTGCAGTCCATTACCAACATCTCCTCTCTCCCTTTCTTTCCCTATTTTCTACTCCTCTCAAGAAACCAATTAGTAACAATACAAGTAGGTTAGACTCTCCATTCAGAGTGGTCATTGTTGAACACAATACCAGGAAGCATTGTGAACTAACAATTAGTGGCAATGGGGCAGTGTAGAGTGTCACTGACATTGTTGGGAATCGTACAAGGGTGGGTTTGTTCCCAAAGAGTGAGTTAGACAGGGCTGGACGAAGAGTGTGGAGGGGTTCCCAGGTGCTGAATTAGCCCAAGCTCAGCCTAGAGTGTCCCAGTCACACATGACGCTTATCAGCGGGAGGGTTCAGGATACAGCCCTGCATCCCCAAGGGGGTGTGTTGTTTTCTTTGGGTGTAGATGTTTATGTTGGAGGTAACCCTACCTTGATGGGATTGTGTGTGCATGCATCCGCTCCTGCATTGATGGCTGAAAGAGTGCATGAATGTGCATCAGGTTACCTGTTATTTCCTTGTTTTTTTTCTGCTGGATTTTTGGGTGGAACGCCAGTAGATGTCCGTTGTATGCAGATATGTGAGCACACAGAAAAAGAAGGTGTCGGCTCAGGGTGTTCCCTCGACCCTCTGACCTGCAGGTCAAGACTGCAGGGCTCATTAGCCCATGCTAATGCTAAGAGCCAGCTGTTACCCTCTCTTGGACCCTTCAGTGAAGAAGGTCCTTCAGACTGGTGACTCTATTTTGGAAGTTCATAACATGAGGTCGAGGGTTCAGGCTTAACTGTTATCCCGCACCCCACCCCGCAACACCCTGCACACAGCCCGGTACTGCATGACATCACACAGTGAGGGAGTCTGGTGCCTCTGACAGCTGACTCTGCTTGAGATCAGCATGACTGTGCAGTAATAAGATGAGCATGATGACTTTTTTGTCAGATTTTGTCAGTTCTATCTGAAAATGCAGAAGCTAGGCTTGCAGTGCAGATGAGAGCGAAATCAGCTCTAATCCAAGCGGCCTGTGTAGAACTTTGTTACACAAATTATCCTCTTTAGGAAAACATCTGGTAATTATCACAAAAACTTGCTCCAGAGCAGCTGACAGGAGATAAAGGACATGCTCACCCTTGTAGTTTATTTTCTTTGATCTTAGTTATGCCGTGGGCCTGTCTCACAAGACTTGGATATTTAATCAGCAAGAATCAAATCCAGAGGAGCTATTTTTACTAAATAAGTAACACATGCAAATTATCCAAATATTTCAGTATTACTACATTTGTGAGAAAAGCTCCAGTCTGAAAGGTAGCTCTAAAAGCCAGAAAGACAGATAAGTAAGCCACTAATTTGTTTATCTTTAGACTGTTTTAGTGACCGACTTCCTGTGACCCTGGTAAAAGGAATTAACACGACACGGCAGGAGAAACCTCAAGATTAGCTCGAGCCTTTACACTCCAAGATCTGCCTCACCTGAACTGCCCAAAAGCATTGAGCCACTCCTCAATTCCTGGCATTTCTTTCTTGATAGTCAGTTATAAAATTTTAAGACTCTTCTCCCATTTTGTGGAGAAGATATTTTACCACTTTGAGATTCTGTTTTTCAAGCACCTAATAATGATGTTTGTCTCAGTCAAACCAGTGGTGGAGAAAGTACTCAAACAATGTACTTAAGCAAAAGTACAAATAAACAGACAAAAATGTACTCTAGTAAAAGTGAAAGTACCACATTAACATTTGTGCTTAAGTAAAAGTAAAAAAGTACTGGCTTTTAAAAATACTCAAGTATTAAAAGTAAAAGTACTTGCTGGATGTAATACCTAATCGCTAATACAATATCATTAACTGTACCTACTGTATTTAATTTCAATACATCAGCAATACATTTAATGAACAATGCCACAGATAAAGCATGTTTTTATTGTGTTTACTCTCTGTGACACAATTTAAATCTAGATTTAAAATGAACCATATGCACAATGAACCAGCTGGTGGTCTTTTTTTTTTTTGACTCCCTGAAGTGCAGCATTGCTGCCACCCTCGCTGCCACAGGTGCGCAGTGACACGTCAGACTGGGTCAGTCTGATATTTTGCATAAGCAGAGACACATGCAGTCCCTTACAATTTGAAAAAGCAAAGAAAGGAAAAAAAGGAAGCAGTGTAAATCAACCAAAAATAGAGAATGAGATAGCTGAAGAAAACTTCAGGGAGGAAAAAAATGAAAGTTAGTGCAGGGTGTAGCCACACGTGGCAAATAATGAGATATTTTCCGTGCCGGAGAGGCCAAGGTCAGTGACAACAAGGAAGCAGCAGAAGTACACCAGGTTAGCCTACATGGCTCTATCATGTCATCCCAGACTTGGCATCTAATGTGTTTGTGTTTTTTGATGTGTGCAATGGCACACAGGACACTACAGGAAGCCAATCAGCAACGTTATACCATAGCCGCATAAAAAATTGATCTGCTTGATCAATTAAAATTAATCTATACTAAGTGACCAGAAAAGGCACACATTTTTAGCAGAAAGTCTGTGTTCAACATAAAAAAGGCATCTGAAAGTAGACTGTAGACTATGCATCTTGTTATCCTATTCTGTTTATTCATCAATATAAAGTTTATTTTGCTAGTTTGTTTTGCTTTTTTACCAGCTCAAGAAAAATACAAATAAAGTTAGAAATTTGTTTGTTTAGAGCATTTTAAAGTTGGTTTTTATATTGTATTTGTGTTCTAACACTATTAATTCTTTGGAAAACTGCTATAAAATTTATCATTGTCGCTGACAACGACTGTGTCTCAGACAACGACTGTGTCTCTTGCGGTGGAGGAGTTGTAAAAGGGAGACGGGATAATGCCAGAGCAGCCCAAAAAACTTCTGGATTGAGGCAAACTGCCTCAAAGTTTTCCTGTGCACGAGGTGTAGGTTGAAATAAACATGATCAGCTTATGATCTTCTGTTTTCTATATCAGCTAGAGGTAACACTATGGACAAACACAAAACCAAAACAAATAGGAAGAAAATTAGGGACTATTTAAAAGAGTAGTGAAGCATATTTTAAGCTTTTAACACTCTAAAACTCTTAATACATTTGAGAAAATGTTTTGATTTGAAAGAGGAGCCTCTAGCATTTTCAGGTCTCTAGCCTCTAGCATTTTCTGGTTAGCATTTCCAAGTGGCACAAACACTAGCTTTTTTGGGCAACACGCTCCTCCTCATTTTCATTTTGCCTTGTCATTTCTGCATTGTCTTCCATTTCAATGCACTCCGGTTCAAATTGAAAGGGCTGAATGTTACTGCACAAAAATTACTGTTTTGGCTTGACTGACATAGTTTCATAGCACCTTGCATACATCATATACCCAGAATGCATTGCAGTGTAACAATATTTAATTAAAATCTAAACAACCTTCAGTACCTTTACTGTGTTATTTTTTCAGCTGAAATAAATATTTTACAAAAAAACGTCTATTATTACAAATGATCGTGGATTCCTTGTGGTCCAAACCTCAACTTTTTGACATTAGTCGAAAATGTATTCGTTTTTCTTCATGATGTAATAGCTATGTATAGTTTTGGAGTTTTTTTTGTTTTTGTTGCCTATTTGCTTTGATTTTTATCAGCTGTTTGCTTAATAAACTTCAATTGACTGATTTTTTGTTTTAATTTTGTCATTAAATACATACACGCACTGGTTTTGATTGTTTGAAAAAATATTTTTTTTATGTGGCACATAAAGTTCCATTGTTTTATTATTATGGTCCCACTTTCGTCCATTGTGCAATCACCTCAGCAAACTAAGCTTTCCGGCTGAATTTCAACACCTCTACCCTGTGAGTAGGTACTTACAAACAAAATAAAAAAATCAGCCACAAACTATTAACGACTTTTATTGAGCTTGGATGAGATAGACGAACCCTAAATACTTTAGAATTATAAAAATGTAACAATGCCATTACATGCATGGCCTCTACACTTTTACCACTAATGGTGAGTTAATGTTGAAAAAAAAGAAAACTGTTTGTTAGTGGAAAAAACATGATTTAATATCCCATTTCTAACACAGAGATCCTGAGCTTTTCAGGGCAACAAGTTAATACAATACATGCACAATGTATTTTTATAATAGAAAAATATTACAATTTTCATTTTCTCTCCTTATGGTAGCTGTGTAACTGATAGGTCTTGTTGTAACTCTATGTGATTATCAGGTTTGTAGCCATTGGTCCAATCACATCATAACTTCTGCAACCGAGTGAGTGGAGGAACATTGTTCACAAATTACAGCCACATGAGTGCTCCTGGGTTGTGTAATGAGCAGACAGTAGCACTGGATGCCCTCCGTCCCTTTGTTGTCATGTTTACCCCATATGACCCTGGGGCCACGTTAGTGTGGGGAAACGATGTGGGACAGACACTGGAATGTCTTCACACTGCAGCCCGTTGTGAACCGATCCCTATAGACCCTATTTCTATTTTTGACAATCATTTTCTTTTCATCTGTCAGCCTCACAACCATTCGCTCCACTCAGAGCTGCTTCTTTATTCATCTAGCTAACTTACTAGAATTAATTAGTTCATTGATTGCTAATTGGTGATTAGATTTTTGATGCTGACCTCCTTTTCTTATTTTGCTTCTGCTTTATTTTTTTTCCTTTTTGAAAGAGAAAAATCTGGGTCATGGCTGCCAAAAAAACACATGAGGTTAAAGTGCCAAATGAGAATGCTGATAGAGCCAAATACAAAAGGAAGGAAGAGGAAAGGAAAGATGCATGAAGAGAGCCAAATAGCACTGGCAGCTTGGGTCTTTCTCTGCAGGAGACTGGCATACACTTACCACTTTGTCCCCACATTCTGTAAAGTTCCAACGTGGACAGGAAATAAAAAAGAGAAGAGACAGTGCCTGAAACTGAAGATGGAAAAAAACAGTTGAAACTTGAACCAGAGGTATGTTAGCTCCAATAAAACACTGTGGACAGAAGCAGAATATGTTAACAATGAGACCCCTTACACATGGTGTTTTCACAAAAAGTAAACTGAGACAACAAACTGTTTTCTGAAGTGATGAGATAAAGTTACTGTTTTTGGCAGTTCATACTCTAATTTTGAGCCTTATTTCTACTAACAATTGCTAAATATTTAGGAAAGAAATATAGAAAACAGGACATGGAGATAATAAAATAAAACTCTGAAGTGTAAGTCCAGGTTTGTGTTTCTTTAATTGTTTCTAACCTCTTTCAAATCCAACACAGTTGGTCAAGACTATTAGTTTGCTCTGTATGAAAACGGCACGTATTATAGCACTCCCAAATCTGAGTTTGAGCTAAGTAAAATATCAGAATTTACTTTACCTTGAGATGCCACTTAGATCGGATTCAAGCTGGATCATTCCCCTGGTTTCTGACACCTGGGTTATACTTGCTGCTTCTATTCTCACTAAAAGCATCTCCCAACAGAGGCACATGTGCTAGTGCTGTTGGGAGGAGGCTTATTCTATCGCTCTGGCTAGTCCTGTACATCCTCATTTTTGAAACAGTCCGCATACATGTGAGTGGCGCTCACCCAAATGATGGAGTCTAAAGGCACTTATGCACAAATGAGGATAAATACTGTTACACATTAATATTTTGACTGACTATATTTTAGCTTTAATAACATAAAGCTACATAATTTTTAAAGTTTAATCATCTGACAAATTTATGTCAGATCATGATTTCTTGGTTAATAACAAGTTGTCATAACAAAGACATTTTGAATAATGTCAATTTTGTATTAAAAGTGTCATGATTTACCAATTTACACTTTATGACAACAGTCATAAATATTCATGAAGACTTACTGATGTTCATGACAGGTGTTTTGTCATGTTTATTACATTACATTACATTAAAGATCTGCTGTTGTTGTATGAACCTTCCAGACCTCTCAGGTCTTCCGGTTCTGGTCTGCTCTGCATCCCCAGAACCAGAACCAAACGAGGAGAAGCAGCTTTCAGCATCTATGCACCACAAATTTGGAACAAACTTCCAGAAAACTGTAAAACAGCTGAAACACTGACTTCTTTTAAATCTCAACTAAAAACCCACCTGTTTAGAATTGTATTTGAAACGTAATCAATTATGGAACTTGATTTAATGCTTTGTTTTGATTATTGATTCTATATTGCATTGTGTTTCTGTGTTTGTAATGATGTAAAGCACTTTGAAATGTCTTGCTGCTGAAATGTGCTATACAAATAAAATTTGATTGATTGATTGATTGATTATGATGGTGTCATGACAGACTTATTCACAACCCGTCAAACAAAGTGTTACCCATTATTTTTACCTACCTGTCTCCCGTGTCCTCCCTACATTTGGTTCTGCTTTACACCATTATATCAGAGCAAGTTGGGTACCAGACAAAGGCAGCAGCTGACTCATGTTCATGCTAATTTACAGTTGGAGTGTTTCTTATCTGCTTTATGGTCATGAGATATAGATCTAGTACAAAACTAAGACTTTCCACCCACGCAGCTGAAATACACTTCCTCAGAGTGAACAGGCTTTGCCTCAAAGATAACACCAAAGATGGTCCTGTGTTTGAATCCTAAGAGGAATCCTAACCCTGACAAGCTGGACTGTTAGACTGATCATTACTTTTAAAGACAGTTTAGCTGCTGCCTGTGCTGAGATGGCGAAAAGCTCTTTGAACAATGCAATTTTAGTAACTCATATATTTCCTTATATCTTTCACAAAATCACTTGATTTTCTAATTAGTTTCCTTTGGACATCAAGTCGTTGCACTCAGGAGGGATTTAGTCTAGGCTTGTGATTCAGCTTCTTACCATGGATGCCTTTTTTGGATCCTAAAACATTTTATTTTATTCCCAGTCAGGCAGGTGGAACGCATTGGTTAACTTTTTTTTTAACCAAAAAAGTCCGTTTGTGAGCTAAAATCTCAAAAGTAATTAAAAAGACTGGATGCTACAGTTTTATTTCTCACAATAATAATTACCAGTCTAATGTATGGCTCTATAGAGTTCAATGTATAGCAAAATGTTGGGGGTTTTGTCAGCTGAGTGCAAACCGATTCAGCAAAAGTGAATCAGGGCATTTTATTAGTGATGCAATGTCTTGAGAGCCACACAAACACACAGATCTACACACACATGGACATAATCCCCCCTCATTAGGTGTATTGTGGAGATGCTGATGTAATGCAAGTTAATCTGTTGGCCTCTGGTTGGCTCTGTGGCCCAGTGGGGGATTCTTTGTGTGGGACATTACCCTGGCCCCGCCCCCTGGAGACAGGTTCATTAAGACTGACGTTGATACCCAAGTACTCAGAGCCTTTGTGTGTGAGCAAAACAGTGTGTTGTCAGTCAGCTGTAGCTGAGGCAATGCAGAGCAGAGGCAATAAAGGAGCAGTTTTCTCGGGCATGTGACTGAGCTCACGTAGGCCTCAAAGCTTGACTGACAAGTGGAGGTGTGTGCATCAACATGTCTTTGTGTGTGAGAGAGAGGTGACGCATATCCATAAAAGCATGCCATGCTTACTCACTTAATCTGAGTTTTTGATGCCTCTGTGCACTGGAGCCATATTTGTCTTAGCTGTTCTTGTTCAGCACATAAATCTAAGATGGTCTTTGTGAGATTGACCTGCTGGTACAGGTAAACTTAAAACTCAGATTATGTTTTTGGGGGACATAATCTGTAAAGCATCTTCAGCTAATTAACCCTCCTGTTATGTTCGTTTCTAGGGTACAGCAAAAATGTTCGTGGGTCAATTTGACCCAGGGAGTGTTTAATCATGCAATAGTGTCAGAAACCAAAAAATTCCTCCAAAACATTTTTGTATCTGATTATTAACTCCAATACTAACCATTTCAATCAATATTTGTGCAATGATGTTTTATTATTTCTCAGAAATTAAGGATCAATGACGACAACCTGCTCATTTACTCATTTGGACATAAAAAATGGAATTTAGATTTTTAATGTCCACTGAAAAAAACCTAGACACAAAAAAACAATAATTTCCTTGAAGTTGACCTTTGGTAAATTATTTTATATTATACTTTTTTTTTTTACCAAAGGGTGATCTTTATAATTGAACTTGAGACACACATACTGTTCTGGGTCAAATTGACCCGCTGATTAAAATCAAGATAAATGAGTCATGCAGAGAGTATTTATGTTTTCATCCACTTCTGCTGAGTGTCACTCAGAGTGGGTGGAGTTTGTCCACAGGAACAGAAAAGATTCCCGTCAAAGGTTGTGTGAACACCTGCTTTCTCGCAGTTTCCTAGTGAAGTAAAGAGAATAGTGAGAAAGTGGGCTTGTGTGTGTGTGGTTGCGTGTGGGTGGGTGTGAGTGTGTGTGTGGTGAAATATGGTTCATAACTGCAAGGAAACATATAGAATTGGACATTTTAAAATCTTTTTTTGCACTTTAACCTGACTGCCGGGTCAAATTGACCCGAACAGTATCGATGTAAAAAGTAGACCTAGGGTTTGGTACAAATGTGTAACATGAATAAATTTTCAACTTATGTCTAGAGTGCACCTATTAAGACAAATAGAAAACGTTTCATGCAAAAAAAATGCTTCTATTTTTTTTTTTTAATTTGTAAATTTTAAAACGGGTCAATTTGACCCGGAACATAACAGGAGGGTTAAGTAAACTGCAAAATCAGGTAGTTATTTGCCTCAAAGAAAAAATCTCCACCTCAACAGATCTTTTTTTTTTCCGCAGCTGCGACCAGAATCATTCATTTTAAATTAATTGGTGATTTCCATTCAAGTGAGCGTGTATATGTGTGTTGTTCCTGTGACGGACTGGCGACAGGTCCAAGTGTGTACCCCACCCCTCTCCCAATGACAGCTGGGATAGGCTGCACCCTGCATGGTTGTTTTAGCTTTTTGTTGGAGCTAGATTAACCTTCAGCCTCAAAGAAGTTTATAAAACTGTCATGATTTGTTGATACTAGTGGAAACAAGACTAACCATGTTTGAAAAAAAAGCTTTTTATGAAACACGTTGAAAGAACAAAAAGAATGGGGTGGGAAAAACTGCATGAACTTTCTTTGGGGTGATTTTCTCTAGACTCTTTTTGTCATTTCCACTACAGGAACCAGAGCCAAATCAGAAAACTGGAAATTTACCCTAGGAAACATAGGACAATTTGGATAGACCGAACGTGGATCTTACTTGTATGTAGTTGCTGTGCAGAAACCCCCCAGCATTTTGCTTGTCACCAGTTTATATAATCCTCTTCTATTCATAGTTTCTGTTAACTATAAATTACACAAGAGAAGTTCTTTATTCTTGTTTGCAAACAAAACAATTAGACCCAACCGACCATGCTTCAAATCACAGTGTTTTACATGGTTTGCATACAAAGACTTTTATACAATACACCAACGTTAGTGGAAACATTTTATGAAGGAAAATACAGATTTCCGCTTTCACAACTCCATGACGTTGGACACACAGAGGGTAGAGTTTTCATCTCAGCTTTTATAACAAAATGTAACCAGCAAAGTTAAAGTATTTAAAATTATTGATGTTCTGAATTACAGATCAAAAGAACCACAACTGCCTGCTATTGTTGTTCTTTCAAAGATTTTAAGTTGGTATGGTGCAAAAACACTGCTGCAGCATGAGTGTGTAGTTATTCTTCCAAAATGGCACATCTTGCAGGCTTTACTTTATAAAGGTCTGGTGCTATTTCAAACCTTAAAGGGGACCTGTTGTAGAAAATTCACTTTGTGCGTTTTTGTTTTCTTTCATGTGGAACGCTACTGTTTCTAGAAACAATCAAATTCCTAAGTAAAAGCATTTAGCTGTTTTATGGCAATATGAAAGTTGTCCTTTTGTGTCTAGGAGAACAAGCTGTTTTGACAACTTCCCGGATATTAAGTCACAATCGGTGGACTGCACTGCTACTTAGCAAACCAGTCCAACTCACCTAGCAACCCAAGCAGAGGTCAAGCGCTTTTGGTCAGCTGGTTTTATTGTTGTATGCATTGTACAATGGCTGCTGGAAAAGACAAGTGTTTTGTTTTTTACTTACCATTCAGAAACTGCTCCTGGATCCTTGATCGTTGTGCAGGAGACTCCACTTTTTCTGCTTTTGGGTCTCACTCAGGTTTCGAAGTTGGACCATTGTACAATTGTGCATCTGTCTGCAGCTATTTTCACAGATATAAACGCCAGTGTAAATGTTGGGAGGAGGTGATGGGGGGTGACCAGCAGCAGCTTGTTTGGATTTAAAGTGACAAGAGGCTCTGAAACTGCTTAGTCTGAAAGAGGTTCAAAATAGGCAGAACTGAGCAGGTTAAATTTCATTATCTGAGAAAGATTATATGCAAAAAGTGCCATAAATGCCCCTATGTGCCTGGAAAAGACATAACACTGCCAATTTAATAGATAAAGTGACTAATTGTGGGTAGATGATTATACAAATAGGTTTTGAGTCTGTTAATAAATTGTTTTGGTGATGCCTTTAGTATTCTGGTTAAATGACTCTGTTTTGTACTCCTGAATGAAAATGCATTTAAAAAGCAGACAAAGTAATTAAAATGTTCTGGGAAACTACTCTTGTTCCTAAAAAAAAATGTTTGTCCAGTAAAAATGCGCTTTTCAATAAACTTACCTTTAAACTGTGCTTCTTTGTCAAATACATTGAGAAATTACTGTGTGTAAAAATAGGCAACTGTTTTAAGTTTCAAAAGCTTACTAAATCATCACTGCTCCTCAAGCTGGTAAATGAAGCAGTCCCTCTGAAGTTTTTTTTTTTAAATCATTGATTCACTTTAGAACTGTCCAAAAGTAAATATTTAGTGATGTTACTTTAGTTTTGCTCTGATCAGCTTTTATTTTAAGCATAACATGAAAACTAAAGGAAAATCTGTAATTTTCTTCAGGCAGCCCTGCAGGCACTATCCCCCCTCAGCCCACTAACTTAAAAATAGGAGTGGGATTATTTGTGGGTCGTTGTGGTTTTAGCGTGTGAGACGGAGTGTGTGTGTGTTTGCTCCCCCACCCCCGTTACAGCCAGCAGCGTACTTAGCACGGGCTTTAAATAGCTAACTCAAATAAAATGAGAGGAGACCAGGGATCAGAGGCTGAGAGGGACTCTGTGAGGGAGGCATTCCCAAACGGAAGCCGGCCTTTGGATTTCCAAACACCATTCGCAGCAAGTAATGCCAGGAATGTGATGTTGTCCAGAAGCTCTGGCCGGCGGCTGTGAAAACCACTTTGCCACCAGGTGCTGGTGTGCTGTCTGACAGGAAGTGCAGCAGGAAGTGCAAATGGAGGGGCAGAAAATGGCGATAGGTGACTCAGCAGATTGAGGACAGACTCAGGCTGTGTGAGGGGGGAAGGCAGAACCTCTATCAACCCAGAGAATCTCTGAACCCTGTAAAGGCAACACGACTCCCCCTCCGAAACAACCTCTTTCCCATCCTCTAACTGCTCTTCCTTCTTTTACACACTGTGTTAAATTTCTATTCTTTCTCATTCTTTTTACCTTTTGACGGCCTTCTTTGTGTTCAGGCTGTGGGAAAGTTTCCCGTAATGGTGAGGTCATCCACCAACGAAAGCTACCCCCACCCCTCATTCGGGCACACACACACACACACCCCATCACTGCACACCCCCCTTGTCCATGCTGTCCCCCGAAGGCCAGGCAGGACTGGAGGATACCAATACATCCCCACATCTCTGTCCCACTTCCAGATCCCCGGGGCTCCCTGCAGAGACCAGGATCCTGGAAAAAAAAGCCTCATTCAGAACTGCTATCTACTGATTTGGGGACAGATGTCCCATCACTCAATCCACAAGGCACCTGCAGGATGCATCAGGCATTAAACTCCCAACCCCCATCATCTGTCATGTGCACTCCAGAACATTCTCGTTATCACTCACACAAACATGGAGACAGTCTTTCTGGTGTTGCTTAGGAAGCCTGTGGTTCTCTACGCATGAGCAGATTCGTCCTGATTCTCCTCCTGCTGGTCCTTGCTATGAATCCATAGTGGCTGCAAACTACAAACCAGGAAAAAAGTTAGATACATTATAGTTGTTTTAGTATATGCAAATAGTGGCTTCTGACTGCCATCTATTGGTAAAATTGTAAATTACAGTACTCTATTAAAAGAAGAGTTCACACAAAACTAACCAAACAGCAATTTCAAGACATATTATTTCTACAAAAAATAAAAAATAAATATAGTTTAAATTAGTATGCTCCTTTAGCCCTTAAACATTTACACGTTTTCTTTTGAATTTATCACAACATTAAACCATAAAACTCTAAGATAAACTTATCAAATATTCCCTGCTAATGCCAACTGGCTCATTCCACATCATTTACTGGATTGAATAATTAATTGGTCGGCCTTGGTTTATAGGAGAACCACACATGAAAACCATGTAAATGGCCTGCACTTGTACAATGCTTTATCAAGTCCAAGGACTCCAAAGCACTATACACTGCAGTCATATAACTCATAGACATTCACACACTGAATAGAGCAAGCAGACAGAAGAAAATGCTGAAAAGGACACGATGACTGAGAAGATCAGAGCGGGGATTCGAACCAGTAACCTACCAATTACAAGATGAATCCCTACACCTCTCCCACCCCGATCATGGGGTTCATCACAGCCTGGCACCTCCTCCCAATGCTATTCATCAGCTTGGGTCACACTTTTCTGTTGAATGGAATAACATTCCTCAACCAACATTTGTCACACAAGTCTACCAATGTGGCTGTGTTGGTCCCTTTGGCGTGAAGCACACACGCAGGCTAAAACCATAAGTGTTTAGTGGGGTTGTGTTGAGGATGGTTGACAGTGCATTGTGTCCTCTTCACTCCCAAGTTGTGAAGGCACAGTTTCTGCTAAATGTTATTCTGTCTAGGTGAGCATCGCTAACTTGAAAGACGGAGTTTGTCACTGAAGAGTAGAGATCTAATCTTGTCACTGGTGGCAGAATACAGTCTCAATATTTTCTGCATTGAGATCATAGCCATTGATGACTGGTCTTATATTTCCATTAGGAGAGATGCTGTCCCACATCATGACACTGCCTCCACCAAAAGCAGTTTGGAATTGGCAGGAAAAATTTGAGAAGACCTTTTGCCATAGCCCACATACTCAACTGTTTGCTATAAATAATGCTGCAGATGATAAATGTGTAGTTCAACACAATTATAAATTAAAGAAAAAAAATTGAGAATCAGACTAGAAAAGGGAATAAAACAAACTTGTATTTAGATATTAGGAACATATAGTACAAACATATAGTAGAACAATAAAAAAGTGACCGTTATATGAAATCCTAATGTACAGTATGTGTTAATACACAAAATAGCATGGCAAAAAGATTTTTAAACATCTTTAATGAAGGATGACTATTGTAATACAGAATACATCTTAAGTACAACCACACCGTTGCTTTTCTGATGTTGGTTGTTATTCATTTTGATTGAAATGAATTGTCCTGTGGTTACCAGAAAGCTGTGGTTAGAGCTGCAGATCTGTTTATCTGCCAAAAACTCTCAAGCTGAGGTACAAATTATGTTTTAATGTTTTTCACTACTGTATAGAATTAATGTCAGTGTTATAAAAATACAGTTTGGTTAAGAGACCTTTGTTTTTAATTTTACAAAAGCTCATCAAAGAAACTTGACAATTCAAATTCAGATTAAAATCTTTCATCTTAGATATTTATGTCATTGTTGTCTAAATATTCACTGATAATTTGAACAGAAGTGTGGAGCTGCCACTCAGGTAAAAGAAACATGGAGCACTTATTTTCACATTTTTACCATAATGCTGTAACAATATACAGTACAGACCAAAAGTTTGGACACAACTGTGTGTCCAAACTTTTTGTCTGTACTCAATACAGACCAAATGTTTGGACGCACTTTCTCATTGAATTCAATGAGAAGGTGTGTCCAAACGTTTGGTCTGTACTGTATATATATACATTTATACCACTTTGTAGCTAATTTTACATGGATTAACAGAATAAATTATACTGTACAAATATGAAAATTATATTGCTAGAACTATATGTATATATATACAGTATATGTAGCAATAGGAGGATTATTATTATTGTTAAAACATGAAAATTAATTTCAGGTATAATTAAAACAAAAGCTAGCTCAGATCTGTTTTTTCTTTTTTGTTTTCCCTGAGTGGCAGTTTCCTACGCCTGGAAAAATATGTTTTGAACACAATAAAAATTAACTAAAATATGTGTAGCTAGGAATGGCAAATCTTTTGAGGAAACAAAAGATTATACATGAAATTGTAGAAAAAATATACAATACGGCAGAAAATGTCAAACTAAGGATCTGGTGAGTATGATGAGGCAAATAGTGACAACTTGATGACTACACCCACTTTTATTATGCCATTAATGTAAAAACTAATATAATTTTAGTAAGTTAGTTTTAAGAAATATATTTTTATTCCTTTAAATTATAAAATAGTTTAAAAATCTGGAAAATCTTGCCTATACTTTCATATTCAGTGTTTTTTCAAAGCTGGAAGGCACGTCAACACTTTACTTTGCAAAGAGTCTGTCCAACAATGTAAGAACAATGATATCAGAGTCTTGGCTCCCTCCTCTGGAAGCATCCTGCAGTGCAGGCACAAATCATTTTGCAGAAAGAACCAACAGAATCCAGCGTGGAGTGTCAGGGATTAAAGTTTTTTTGGCTTTTCAACTTAGTCATAATTGTGAAATGACTCAACAACAGGGATTTGATCCTTGCCTCAGGTTCTCTTTATGCAGCAGATCATCTCCTTGTCCCATCACTTTTTGTGAGATCCAATCATGACTTTTGAGACAAAGTTGACGATGGCACTTGCCGGCTGCTCAGGGTCATGCTCAGCAAACAGATGGCATACATTTTCAGTTTCACTTTGAGATTTTCTGGCAACAAATCCAAAAATCCTGGAAGGAGGAAAACAAATGATTAACTTAAAATAAAGGGATTATGTTTTTTTTTTGTTTTGTTTTGTTTTTTTCAGCAGTGTACAGTATAATATAAATAAGCCTGCAATGCTTGCAAAATTAAAAACAAAAAAAAAATCACTCCTCTACCTGCCTGATGACATAGAAAAATTACTCTGAAACAATTTGCACAGGAACATACAACTGAGCTATTGTGGCACCGCATTCGAGTTATGTTTATGTTAGTTTAATATTTTATACATGAATTTCATGCCAACATTGTTTTTTTATTGGAGATCTGATAACAACTAAAGCTGTCTAAAAGGATTTAAAATGTAGATAAATCTACAACTTGAATAAAGTCCCAAAAAGTAGTTCAAAAATGATTTCTTTGAATAATAGTTCAAAAGAATTAGTGTGTCAAATCACATTAAGAATCTTATTTCTAAATGTCTGCCTTAATTATAAAGCAACAAAAACTGGTGTCAAATACTGTGATTGAATCATACTGTTTAAGGAACCTTTGGCTACTGAAAATGAACCTTTGCTTTCATTTGAATTATTGCTTTTGTCTTTGTCTTAAAGATTAATTCCTGGTATAATAAATAAAAATCATTTAAGAGTGGCTAAAGTACATCAAGCTCAAAAATGAGAAATAAGAAAACTCTGTATGAAGGCAAAAAACAAACAACATGGCACATGCTCATCACAAAGACTTGTCAAGAATAAACTTACTTGGCTGTGGAGACGCTGTCTCTTGTCCACCTATGTAGGACAGAAACCACGATTGACATCAGGAATCATAGAGATGGATTACAATGAAATTAATAAAGCATCTAGCATTGTGTACTATTGAAGTAACTAAATTGTTACAGTCTTTACCGAGCCAGGTTAAAATAAATTGCAGCATAAACTCATTTATGGTAAATGTTGAGGGAGGGAAAGGCATTTTATGAGCAAGAATTAATTTTATTCTCTATCACTTATATTATCACTTCTGTAATAAAATATTTGTAAGATTATTTACATGCCAGAGTTTAAACCTTAGAATTCCTTCACACCAGAATAAAAAGGCTGTTACATATTTTTTGGGATAATGATGTATTTGTGCATGCGTAGCACTGTTACAAGTAGTACAGCAAGCTTACTGTGCCAAAAAACAATTTGTCCCTTTAAAAGTTCTGTATTTGCAAATTTTAATATCTGACAAATTAATGCAACATTTTAAATGATGACTGATTAAGGGCAGAAAGATAACTAACACAACCTGGCCTTATGTGAGAATATAACTGCCACCTGAACATAAAATCTCCTTTAGGCAAACTTTGAGGCAACAAATGCTATCAACTGTTTCTGACAATAGCCAAAAAATCTTACTTAATGGAGAATGTAAAGGAGCAAAAAAAATGTATGTTCAACATAATGGCACAGCTTCAAATAATTTCTTTGTTGAATTTTTTTAGCCAGGTGTGTTTCAAATCACTGAATTGATTTGCAGTTATTTATTAATTATCAGTGACTGTTATTAACTTTACTAACTGGTGCAGATTTTAGATCTCATTTGGAGGTCATGGCTGCTGTAAGACTGGTGAAATTACTCACTTCCTTCCCTGTGGGTCCAGAGAACAGAATATAACTGTGTTCACAGTGTAGTGTCTCCTGAAGAACAGCCTACAGAGTCAAACACAGCAACACATCAGTTTCTTTTTGGGGTTTTTTTGCAGTTACCTTAATCTGAGTTTCTGTGCATCCTTTATGAAAACCCAAAACTATGAAAATTAAGTACAACTGTAAAAAATAAAAATAAAGCTCAATATGTTATCGCATAGCAGATATAACACTATAAAGGATATCATATTATACTATATATATTTTAAACATTATAGTCTTACTTAACAAAAATAATTAATAAATAAAAAAACCATTCAGAATTAGCATTTTCAATCATGACAGTTTAGTATTTTCAAGTGTTGCTCTGATATTTACCCATATTTACAATTATGTGCCATTCAACATGAATGCACATATTCAATCAGTATGAATAAATATTAAATGAATATCCAATATTCTTTCAGTTGTCTTATGAAAAACAACTGAAAGATTCAAATAAAAGTTGTAAATCACAAAATAAAATCAAGAAATAGTCAACTTTGGGACAAAACCTTTCAGCAACCAAGCCATTTACTTATTCCTAACTGTGACAATTCTATTGTCAAAATGTTGCCAATCAAATGCTCACTTCCTCTGGTTGTCTGTGAGCGTTATTCCCTGAGCCGACACTTTGAAGTGGACCACGGTGGAGGGAGGTGGAGGGTCCATGGAGAGTGTCAGTGTGGTTGCCTTCTGGACCGCTTGCTGACCCGTCAGAGACTCCAGCTCCACAGAACCCAGGAACCACACGTTACACGCTAACACCCAAAAACACATTAAATGAGTATTTCACCAAAAATAGGCACAGATGTCTGTTACTTTAAAATACTATTTTATTATCAGTAAATGTTTTACCTGCACCCTGTTTGAGAAGTTCAGCTGCTGAGTTTGTTGTTGTCTGTGTCGATGCGTCGTTCAGCTCCTCTAAAGGATCTAATGGAAATAAACAGCAATGATGTCACACATGAGTCACAATAAAGCATAAAGGTCAAGAAGAAATAAAATAAACATCATGGAAACTGATTAACTTTATTCTGAAAAGTGTCTTAGGAAATTTTCCTGTCTGGCAGGAAATCTAACATGTTTAATGTGTGATAGAATTACTAAAATTATTTCTGGTTTCTGTAAGCAAACAAATAGGTAGTATGTTTGTTAAAATGTTTTAAATTAAAAATATTCCACAGAAGTTATTGTTAAATTTAAAATATAATAATAAAATAAGGAAGCACTCTACAGTAACAACACAGACTAAAATGTAATCTAAGTTTTTGACTGAGACACAGAAGGTAAACTCTCAGCTCTACCTTCAGGATAAGTTATGAATGTTTACCTCTATCAGGCAGGATGAGTTTACAGGGCAGAGCCAGAGGGGTGATGGAGTGCTGACACACCAGAGCTGTGAGGCTTCCTGTGAAAAATTCAATGTTATTAAAACACCTAAGGACAGCTGCAATTTGTCTTTACCACCAGTAGAGGGGGGTAGAAAACCATTTCAAAATCTTGGGTTTAATCTGTAGCTATTTTGTTTTTATTTAATCAAGTATATAGTGAAAAAAAAATCTTGGAAAATTATTTTCACCAAAGTATGGCTCATTGGGGCAGCCTTTAAGACGAACTCCTTTAGGTGTACACTCAATCAGGAAGTGCCTCACTAGCTCGCTGGACAGATCTCCCACTGAAAACAAAAACAGAATTTAAGAAGAAAAAGAAAACTACATTTACAAGTGAAATTGTTATATTAACTTTAATATCTTAGAACATATTCTTTCAATGTTTAAAATAAAGATTCTCATTACACAAAGAAGCTATAAAAAGTGGAAGCTGCTGGAATTTCCGGGATGAGTTTTCTTTATTTGCCACATTTCTGGAGTAACAGGGCAGATAGTTTTTAAGTGTTCAATAAAAACTGAGTAGAAAGATGTATCATAGTCTGATGAAGACAAACTTTAATGTTTGGGTCACAATTTCTACTGGTACTTTGTTGTACATACACAAAAGATCACCATAGCCACACTCAAACATGGAGGAGGCAGCGTCATGCTGTGGATTTCCATTAGATGGGACAGTGGTTTTGTTGTTTATCTTTTTGTTAAGAAGGATGAAGTCACAAACAGCTTCAAATAAGAACAAGTTTTATTCCAAAACTAGAAGCTGTTGTCTAACAAGTTGAAGAGAAAGATGGATTTAAGTTATAAAAGTTATAGAAAAAAATTAACTAGAAGAAAATCCAAGCCAGAGTCCAGAACTAGACCTTACAGAAAATCTGCTGCACCATTTAAAATAGAGATTTCCTCCCAATCTGATGGAGTTTCAAACTGAGAGTGGGTAAATGTTGACAAGTCAGGATCACAAACTGTCGGTTGAATGCTTAAATTCAATCAAAAGATACTTCAACAAAGTGCTAGGTAAGGTGTTGATAATGCAGCAGCATTTTTTAAACATATGTTTTCCCCTGAACAGATGTTCGTCATACAAGGACATGAATCATATTAAAAGTGAAAAAAGATTTTAAATGGTTCCTTATTTTGATTTTTCACATCCAAGATCCATTATAAAATTACAAAGCCATGCATTCGTTCTAAGGTAATCCAATCACCTTTTTTACTGTGGTGTACCACTGAGGGAGGAGGCGTGGCCACCTTCATGGCCAGTCCATACGCCCCGCGAAATGAATGGCTGTCTCTGACGATGAACGAACCGGGCTCTTTGTCCTTCAGCACTGTGATGGCTAATCAGAAGGTCAACATAGGGAGGAAGCAGTGAAAGGCTAAAGTTAAAATCACATTCATACTGAAAGGGGAAGAAAAAAAACTTTACACAGAAGTGTATTATACGCTCACTGGAGGCCGCCTGGCTTTCTGCTCCAAGGCCAATATTTACCTTGGTCTCTGGAAATGTCGGGCTTGTACCAGAACTTGGACGTGTCCTGAACAAACTTCACAGTGTCCTGCTTACTGCCAGAGTCTGTGGGGCACAAATCAGAGCTTGGCGTTAAGTTTCAGGATGGTGATGATGGGTAAAATGAGGAGGAAAGATCAGACAGATTCTCAAAGTCTGGACAGGTGGTGAATTGGGATCATTTTCATTTTAACACAAATGATCAAACATGTTAAATTGATGGCATTCAGTGTCATTGACACCCTTTTGAAATTTACAGAAAATATATTTTATGCTCTATCTGGGCAGACTTTTTTTTCAATTATTTTATTTCACTTGACTTTAAGTTTCACTGTCTTTTATCTGAGGAAGTGCACCAAAACTTTTTATTTGGGACATTCTTCTAAAAAATATATAATAATAATAATGAAATAATCTAGTCCTTTGACCACTAAAGATAAAATCATTTTCATCTCTACTGTAAGAAGACCATGGTTTCTGGAGGTTTCTGGATATTTGTGTCCCACTCTGAATCAAGTCAACTTAAATTGGGCACTTTTCAAAAATGTCATTTATAATTAAATAGATACGAGGATTTCCTCTGAAGCTATTTTGCCTCATTTGTCTGCAGTTTTACAACTCATTTATAGAAGTTTTTGTTTTAATTAATATGCATTTTTACTGATTAAGAGTCCAAATCAAGACCAAGCCAACACCCAGATGCTTGCCATTTTTCAAATTACATTTTAAACAGCTGCCAAAATACTTGTCTTCTAAATAATCAACAACCAATAATCAATAGGTTATTTGATTAACCTATTGATTAATAATCAATAGCCCAAACATCCGAGAGAGGCATCTTATTCAGTCACGTGTGTCTGCGATCTTCTTCTTTTGGCCACTACCCAAAGTTTGTGACCACAGACGAAGGTAGGAACTTAAATCGACCAGTAAAAGAAGAGCCTCTCGCCTTTCTGCTCAGCTCTCTCTTCACCACAACAGATTGGTACAGAGCTTGCCTCACTGCAAAGGCTGCACCAATCCAACAATTGATCTCCCTCTCCATTTTTCCCTTATTCGTGAACAATATCCCAAGATACTTAAAACACCTCTACTTCTGGCTAAAGACCGTGGTCTCGGATTTGGAGGCACTGAGCCTAATCCCAGCCCCTTCACACTCGGCTGTGAACTGCTCCAGTGAAAGCTGGAGATTACAGTCAGATAAAGCCAACAAAACCAGAATTTTTTTTAGGTAAGATTTAAGGGATTGAACAAGTCAGCAAAACTAGGGGATAAAGATGTATTAGACAAGTAAAAGACAAGAAAAGAAGTGGCAGGATTCTCTCTTCCCCTAACTTATTGTGCTTCGTTCACCTTACATACTTTATTGGAAAACTTATGTTGCTAAAAGTTTTACCTAAAAGTACAAGGCATGATATTTTTGGAAAACATAAGTAGAGTTTTAATATAATTTGGGTTTAATAAACACAGATCAGAAGAAAACAAATCAAATGCGATGCCGAACTGAGACCAAATAAGACTTAATAGTACCTGCTCCGGGTGACGAGGCCCCACTAAGTCCTCTGAACGGATCTGAGGTCAGGGACGACGACAGAGGGATACTGAGGCTGCTGCCGCTGCGCGGGCTGGAAAACCCGCTCAGAGAGGGGGATCGTGAGCCCAGCTCTCCCACCTCACCTGTTCTTCTCTTCTCCGGCAGTAGGGGAGCAATCCCTGCATCTCCCCCAAGATTCAGATTCCCGAGTCCCTCCACGGCTTCCAGCAGGCTGTGCTCCAGGCCGCCGTTTCCCAATAACAACAACGAGGACAAGTCTGTGCTGTTGGTTCCACTGCGGTCCCCTGAGCTCCCTCCCCGGCCCCTCTGAGCGCCCCGCGGGGAACTGTGAGCATTAGGAGAGCTGAGAAGTAGCGGGGGTGTAGATTGGGGAGGATACGGCGAGTTCAAGGAATTTGGTGTCCGATTGTGCCACACAGGAGGCGGAGTGGAGCTGCAAGTAAAGATAAAGATACAACATGGATCGAAATATTTTTTCACATAATAATTTAAGAAGCTATCTAAAATTGGAGAAACCCTTGACACAGATTCCCTGCTTAGGAGGGCTGTAGAAGAAAACAAACTGAGCTGGGTTGTGGGTGCAGTTCTCCGACACAAATATTCAGGCTGTAGGTGATTTGAATTTAAAATACACATACAAATAATCCATGCATGCAGAATATTATAGCCACAGTCTGTATTGTCAGTAAAGATTCTGATAATATTTAAGCTGTTTTAAATGTCAGGACTTTATTTTATATTTTAAGCCTTCTCTTATGACTGTGCACAGCATAAAAGTATCGTGTCAAACCCTTTGAGTTGAATGACCATGGAAACAACCACTTTGTCTCAGGTAAGATATGTGAAGCTGCAGAGGCCAAAGGTTCACTGACACATCTGAAAACAGCCTGATGAATTTGAATTTCTGTTGAAGCTGCAGATTGTAATCAGCTGCATGAATCAACAGGGCCAACGGGCTCTGTTTCAAGAACCTGGACTACTGCTGGTCCAGGAATGGTGAAGCCTGTTTATAACCATAAGTCATAAAACCAGAATGGTTTTATTTTGCAATGTGGGGGTAATAACACTTCTATATTTGATTTTTTGCTAAGATAAAAGACATATTTGAATAGAAGTTGGAGTAGCTGAAAGAATTCGTCTTTTGTTTGAGCCGGATTCTACTTTGATGTATGCGAGAGGAACAATCAATATCTATACGAAAGACATCAAAGCACAAAGGTCATCGCTGCATCAGAGTGTGCTGAACTCCAATTGTAAAGGAATGCTTGGACAAGATATTTGGTAAGCTATTATGTTTCAAATGCATTTACATCATGTCATGGATTGCATCTGTGCATGCCAGTAACATATTTGCTCAGTCGGATGAACTTTGTCTGAACTCTATGCCCACGCTTGATATACATTTTATTGACTTAGATACTAAAGCTCCCAGAGAGTGGTGTTTTAGTAAATACTGCAATGGCAATCTTTGACATTGCATTATTGTGCAGTGTTAAATAAAAACAAGTTGCTAAATAAACTACTGCATGATTAACAAAGACTAAAAAGTTACATTTATAAGCAGTCCTTAAAACTGGCTATATCTCTCTTTGTCAACCCTACATGTATTTTATTTTTTCCTTCTTATACTTCATTTACTCAGTGTTTTTTTTCCTCAATCTAATTAGCCAGGGTGCATCTAAGCACCATAAAATCAACATTGTTGCGAGAGGCGACTGTCAAAATGTGACTATTCCTGTTTTAAATTCTAGTTCTTGGTGCATGTGAACGCTGCAACAGTGTATATGGATCACCACATTCTGGATTATTTACTATTTTCCAACCCTTATCGATCGGCATCTCCTTTCTGGAAAAAAATCACAAAATAAATATTCACTTTATGACTCAGAAACGTCTTTTTATTTTGAAGACCTTCACCTGTCTGTGTATTGGAGGGGGCTGCTAGTTGACACTGAGCTCATGGAGCCAAAGATCCTCTGTGTGACAGGCACGTCCGACCGGAACAGATCTCCGTCTGTGGAACCACCAGAGTGGTTCATGCCATCTAGGAAACCTCTGGGTTCTGAGCAAAGGACAAAGAGAAAGCAGAATCAATTTAATACTTTTTATAGCTTATAGATTATAGTTGGAGAGAATAGAAACACATTTGTCATGTTTTACAGTACAAACTTCTCACACATAAAGATTGTTCTGTAAGGGATATAAGCAGCAATGAATAGCTTCATTTTTTCAGATCTGCCGTTGAAATCAGCAGATCCTGCATTGCAAGATGTGCTTTTGTACGAAGCAGAAGCTGAACTGGTGTGCGGCTGTCAGGACATACATGCAAACATGACGTCCTGATTGTGTCATTCCGCAAACACACAGACGAGCCTCCTCAAGCTAAAGAACAGGATCGTGAAGCACCATGAGTCACGGGGAAAACAGTCATTCATTATAAAGGGCTCGTTGTTTGGTCTGCTGAGCCTCCTCACTTCACCCCCTCCTACCTCCCGACTTCTGCTCTGTGTCTCTATTGCAGTGCAGGAGGTGCAGGAGTTAGCTCGCTGCCAGCTGTGTTAACTGAACAGGCAACATCATTTCGAGGGGATTTCATAATAACACTAACACTGAATGCACATAATGCAATACACATAATGCTCTTGTGTACTTAGTCTGTATAAACATCGCATGCGCAAGTGAAAAGCAATTGTATAAAGTAGATTCAAACACTTTGTGCTTTAGATTTTAGTGTTAGTTAGGATTCTTTGGTTGTCAAACCCCAGTCCTTCAGCAGAACAGTGTGGTATGACGGCAAATCAGACGTTTCATTCAAGCGAAGCATTTTGAGGTTATTTGCATAAACTGCCTGTTTTAGCAGTTGATTGTATTTTTTTTTTTTTGAAATTACATTTAGCTACATTTTGTATTGGATTTTTCTACTTGTAAAAGATCTAACCTCAAATCGCAACTCAGCTATGCCTTCAAATTGATGACCTAGTTTAAGTGAAATAAAAAAGATATCTTCATGAATACATGAATTATTTAAATTATGACTAATTAGTCTTCTATTATTCATTAGAATAGTATAAATTAAAATAAAGAATGGATTTTATATAAATCCCCGGATACATCACTTGTCTTAGGGCTTATATGCAGCTTGGAAAGTTGTTGCTGTTGATGCTTGTAGGAAACACATTAAACCAAAGGGGAGGAGAGCATCACAATTCCTCAAACATTCCCACAGTCTCTGTCACTTTTTTCTCTCTTGGGATTGCTCCTGGAAAGCAGCTGAGCTTCTTCTTTTCTCTGAGTTCCCATGGATCATTTTCCTCACTGGTGTTTGTCACATCTGCTGGTTACCCTGTCAGATGACATATCTACCAAACCTGCTGCCTCAGTGATGAGCAAATAACTCATAAGACAAGGTGTTGGTGCCATCTTGCAGCATAGACCATGTATTATTTTCTTTTACTAAATGAATTATGTAATCTGTAGAATGACTTAAGATTTGATGCTCACAGACACTCTCCAATGTGATCGATCTACAGATGTTTTTAAAAGAAGACTGGTAGAGACATGTCCTCAAACACTTGCAGCTGAGCAGCGGTTTTGGGGGTCTGATTACATATGGATCCCAAACTTTTTAGTCTTTAATGTTAAAAAGCCTCACATTGTTTTTAGTCCACTTGACAATTACGCAACACCTTGTGTTGGTTGATCACATAAAATATAATGCAAGTTTCTCACTGAATGAAAACTTTTGCAAGCCATTTTACATTTACTTTTTTTAAATGAAGTAAGCTGAAAATTTGCAAAAGTCCTACTTCTTCTAAATCATCCAATTTAGTTATTTTAACTTCACAGTGAATGCATTGCAGTGTCCAGAATTAAGACTGTTTCACATTCACAACAAGAACCCCAGTATTGAAACTGCACAGATTTCTTTTCACTTTGGGTGAGCACAAAGCCTCTCACAAAGTTTACGGTCAACTTATGAAAAACCTTTTCCAGATGGCACTGACCCATGTGGGCTCGTCTGCCAACCACCACCAGCAACAGCCCCAGCCCACAACACATGCACATACTTTCTGCATCGCAGAGTGATGGTACCATGGCTCTGACTACAAAAGGGGCATACCTTCACGCTCGCCATGAAGATGGTTACTATTTATCAAAAGAGAAGGTTATCTGGGGATCTTCCCATCTGATCACACTTCTTGTTGAACAAAAAGAAGAGAATTAAATAATGGCATATAATAAGCCAATAATACATGAGCAGCTATGCTGGGCAAACAGCCCACAGACCACAGGAATGTGGGTACAAGCACTTGCACTCGCACTGAAGCTAAAACTGAGCCCGCATGACCATCTTACAGCTGTTTATATCTGTCACATTAAGAAAGTGAATGTTTAAAGATGAGAATCAAAACAAAACAAGGGGAAATCAGCTACTGCTTCCCAAACACACTTGTGCAATATTTAAACTTCTGATCTTAGCAAAAAAGAAGTGGGTTTTGCAAAAGCTGCTTAGAAGTGAAAAAATATCCATGGCAAAAGATCTAAGGCTCTTCAGTTCCAGACCTGAAGGGCCACAACCATCTTTAAAATGTTTCCTTGCTGGATTTAGAATGAATTATTCATTAGTAAGTACCTGCAGAACGTGGAGGCATGTTGAGGGCACACTTCAACCATTTGAATAAGGTGTGCTTTAGAAGGACAAGGTGTCTATTTAATGTTAGCTATAAGCTCTGTGATGTACAGAATGGGAGGTTTATCCACAAAAAGAGGGAGCAAACAAAAGCAACACTGAAAATAAAGTTGCATAATACATTCAACATAATGAAGACATAAAGGAAACTGTGTTTAGAGAGAGGAGTAAGTTAGTAAGTTAAGAACCAAATATCAATTTATCTCCTGGTTTTGAATAGTCTGTCCTGAAAAGGCATCTGCTTGTAGTTCACGATTTGTTGTTTAACAACAGACCAAAGTGTTGAGTTTTCACAACTCTCCTACACATTCCTGATTTATTCAGGAATTCTAGTCATTCAATAGCGGGCTGTTTTATTCGGCTACAGAAAAAAAATATTGACTTATCAGAGTGGTATAAGCAGGAGAAGCAGCTTCAGATAAGAAAAAAAAAGTTATTATGTTCTCTAGACAGAGAACATAATAATTTCTCTAGCGCTGTTAAGACTCAACAGCACAAAGACGTCACAGTGTTACAGTTATTTGTACATTCTTACAATTATAATACATTTGATTCTGCTGTTGTCCATGTCTTTCTACCGAACACAGAAAGTTAGTTTCCCAGATCTTCTTTCTCTGGAAATTCTCCCCATATACGTCTGAAGGATCCCCTTCTTCCTGCAGCTCAGTTCCCTCAGTCTGCCTTAAGGTCTTCACCCATTAAGCCATTAAATGGATGTGCCGAGACCAATGCTGTGCGTGGTCTCACAGAGATAAAGCAGCTGCTCTATCTCTGCTTTAACTTTTACCACATTCTGAACCACCTGTGAGTGATCCTTTCATTTATCAGCAACACATCAAGCTTACCTGCTTTTGAAAGCTTTGATTTGTGGATTTTCTCCATTAAGAAGTTGATGTGAGTTGTCTTTGCATTTTTTTTAAGACTGTAAGACTGAAGACTCAAGATGAACAGCATCTATAATCCAGGATTTTCTTCTGTTTGAAGGAAGGAAGAAAGGAAGGAGGGAAGAGGGAAAGGAAGGAAGAAAAAATAGAAAGGAAGGAAGGACAGAAAGAGAGAAGGAAAGGTTTTGCAAAAGCTGATTAGAAGTGAAAAAATCACGTTTCACTTCTAAGAAAGGAAGGAAGGAAGGAAAAAAGGTTACCAGAGAGTAAATTAAAGAAATGAAGATGAGACACTGAAGAAAAGCACAAAGGAAAGAATGATGAAAGAAAAGGTACGGAGGGCACAAGGAACAGTTGAAGAAGGGAGGACAGAATAAAGGAAAATGGAAGGAAAGACTGAAAGAACAACACAATATCTAGATAATAAGATGCAGAATAAAATCTGGAAATAAAAATTCTTTTCATGGTCTAATTTTGTTTTCCATACAATTACAAGCATAGAAAGTATTTAAATCCAATTCCATAAATTTTCAAAAATGTTGAAGCAACCTGTAGCATTAGATGTAAAATACAAGAACAAGCAAAATAGGTCTGTAAGCTATCAGAGTCACCTGAAATCTCTCCATCGCCAGATGTATAGAAGCACAAAAGGAGAAAGAAGCTGCTTCAGCTGGATCACTTCAGCTAGTGAGGCCATAGATGCCCATGCCTAAAGAAAATGAAAACCTAATTCCAGGTCTCAAAATTGCAGCTGGGAAAAACATTTGCCATATAAAAATAACCAACTTGGAATATTGGACATTGATTGCACTGATTCATCGGAAAAAGACATTTCTATTGGCCTACATTCCTCACTATAAATGGCTTTAACTATTTAAAAGTAACATTAAACCCAAAAATTAAAGCAAGATGTGTTTTTACTTCTTCTGTAAGAACAGCTAAACTATGACTATCTGATTGAAATGTTGTGCCTTTGATTGGCTGTGACATCTCTGTTGGTAGCCTTCACCACAGTAAGCACCCCAATGAAAACAAGAAAGGCTTTTTCAAAGCAATCAAGGTCAGTAGAGCATAAATAAAAAGGGGGGGAAATGGCCCCTCTTTGTTAACCACTAATACATCAGCACTCGATGGAGGCCAAAATAAGCCCTTAACAGGATGAGATCATGAATGCAGCAGTGGAACAAACCACCTCATCCTACCAGCAAATATGAGATGCCAGACAGGCTGCAGACGGTGCTATCCAGGAGAATGCAGACTGAGGTAAGTGTTTTTTTTATGTGCACAAAACAGATGTAAAAAACAGGTTCTTAAAAATATTGTAAAATGCTAGGAAAAGGTGAAAAATTAAAGTTGTTTGAAGATGCCAGAGGCTTGTGTACCTACTGTACTTCTCCATGCAGTTTCTCAAGGACAAACAGTACAGCTCAAATAAATAAATAAATACAATAAGCAGATAAATTTCTGAAAATACCAATTTCACTGAGAAATCATAGCTTTAACAGGCAGCCCAATAAACTTTTAAGCTTTTTGCCACTCATGTGGGCGTGTACATACCAAGAGATGCGGTCATGATGGTGACAGCCCCAGAAGTTATCCCGTTATTGGCCGGTTATTTCAAAACTTCCAGGGTCTCTCACCTTCCTGTTGCTCTTTCTGCTACCACCCGCTGGGAATGAGTTCTTCCTTTTTACCAGGAACGTCTTCCTTCTTATTCAGCACTGCCTTTTAAAAGCAAGCCTGAGCTCCACTCGAAGAAGAGATCTTAAGTTTTTGAAGCCGGAATAGTTTTTTCTTCCATACACAACTCCTTTCATCCCCCAGATGGAAAAATAAGCCCCCCATTTGTTCTTGCCGTGTTGTGACGCCACTCGACTTCTGGGTTTGTATGGAGGGAGGGACAGAAAGAGGGAGGCGGGGAGGAGGTGTATGGAATTTCTTCCTCCTCCTCTCCTCCTCCATCCCTCCCTCTGTTTTACTGACCACTAGCATTGTTCCTGCTGGGTCACTGCGAGAGTTTTCCCCCAATCAGAGCGGATTCCAGTGGGGTCAGGGGTGACATGTGGCCTTTTATGGAGAAGCAACAGCGACAGGAGATGGTGGGGTTTGTAGGGCTTCAAAAAGGCCTCTCTGTCCAGGCATGTGTGTCCACTCCCACCATCTGCTCGCCACAGACACGGAGGACAAAGGCATGCAGACACTTTGACACTGACTGCTGCCATGCGTCTTGTCTTCGCATGTCATAAATTAAAGAGAGGGGCTGGCGATGAATTGAGTTATGTTGTGTTTAGTTTAGTTTTTAGTGAAAGCATGTGCCTCCTTTTAACCTAGGTGTCACAGGAAATGAGCTGACATGGATGTCAACATTTTGCATCTGTTCTTAAAGTTATAAAAGCAGATACCAGTATGTTTACATTTCTGGAAAGAAACTGAAATCAGTTGGAAAACACACTGGAAGTTTGAGAAATAGAGCAGCAGTAGCCTAAATATGTTTCCTGAGGTTACCTTTAATGTTTTGGTTATCCTACGACACTCAAATCCAAGTTACAAGCAGAATTAGCTGCCTAATTCTGTCAGGAAATTAAGAAAATAAAAAGTTCGAATGACATTTAAAGTTGTTCTTCGGAGCAAAATGATTAGCTGTAAGAGGACAAGTTTTGGAATGCTTTTATTTATGATTAATTAATTTTCCCATAACAATTCAGAGAAGATTCTTGCTTTATTAAGATTGCCCTACCACCTTCCCTCTTCGCTACTCAACCTGGGAGCTTTACCTACTAAGATATGCCAAGCTACGAACGAAGAAAGGAACCATATACAGTTTTTTGGCTCCCTGGTACCAGATTATGACTCAGAGAATTAACATTTTTAATCCTCCACCTTTGCTGGAACTCTGTCATTCAGCTTTTGTTTCCAGTAGAAGAGATTACATATCCAAGTATCCTGGGACCCTTAAAGATAGGGTATAAAGCTTTCCAGGCATGCCCCACTTAAAGAAGACCCTAAGACAGACAAAGCGCATGCTGGAGAGATTAAATAACCCTTATGTCATAGGAATTCCCAAGACTGAACTGAAGAGTATAGCTGGACAGAGGGATGCCCCTCTTTGATATGTTTGTTTTCTTTCCACCCTAACCAAAAAGTGGTGAAAGACACTGGATGAATGGCCTGTCTACTGACGTAACTTCATAACTCAGCTGACTATAAATATATCTGTAAGCAAACACAAAGTGCACCTGAAAGATCTTAAAACTACAAGAGCAGCTTTCCTTAAGTCTCAATCATTAAACCAAAAGAAGCTATTGGATGAACAAATAATATGGACACATAATATATATATATATTTTTTAATCTTAGAAAACCTTTAAATTCAGGACATTCAGGTGATTTGTAGAACTACTTCTGCCGTCATGATGTTATAGTAAAACAGTAATCAACTAGCATTTACCACATTTTGATTTTAAAGTGTTTTACTGTTATGTATTATATGTTATATTTCATTTACATATGGTGGAAGGTAGAAAATACAGAATAGCAGACTGTAATGTTTCTTTCTTAGTTTTGCTTTCCAAGTAAAAAAGAATCCCATCATCCTTATGAGAAGAAAGCACAATCTTTTACCTCCAGCTACTAATTCATCATAGCTGTTTAAAAGATAACTTGGCAGCAAAGAATTTTCTGGGTTAACATTACAATTTATTGGGTTAACATTATTGTTTATTGTGTATTATGCCTTTTTAATCTCAGGAAAAAGCATCTTTGGTTGACATATGGATCTCACAGGGGTGGCACAATTACTGTAACATAAAACATCCCTACAGATTAGCACTTGAAGCTTTTAGGGCCCTTGAGCTACCTCTCATTCATTACAGACAACAATTCAAACCATCTGAAGAAGTCTGTGCTGAGACTTTCACCTGACCTTTGACCAGTTAAGTTCAGACAGTCAAGTATTTGCCTGAGAGAGCCATCTGACTTTTGCTAGACCTCATCTACATTCCTTCCACTGCACTCTGCTTCCTCTGGCTGACCACTTCTGCATATCACTCTTTATTTTGATGTGACCATAAGTACACAATGGAAATTGAGTTATGTAACGGTTCAGAGTTGCATTTCTGCTGTCATGTACACAGGGAAGTACGCAAGTGAAGCAGGGTTTTGGTTTGATTCACATTTGATGGTACTGTGAAAGTGTCAGCTATAAATTTGTATATCTCCAGCGGTCATTGGGCGAGAGGCGAGGTTCACCCTGAACAGGTCGTCAGTCCATCATAGAGCAACACAGAAACACACAGGACAAACAACCATGCACACACACTTTATAACTAAGAACAATTAGAGAGACCAATTGATCTGGTAGTCATGCTTTAAGACTGTAGTACCCAGAGAGAACCCACATCTGCACAGGGAGAACATGCAAAGTCCATTCAGAAAGACCCCAGACCAGGATTCAGATCCAGAGTCTTGCTGCAAAGCAATAGCTGCTTGTGAAGGTCAACATTTAGAGGTAATAGATATAATATAAATTATATTTAACATTAAATTTTACACTTTAACCTTACCTCACAAAACAACCTTCCAACTACAAGCAAAAATGCATAACAAAAACATTACAAACAAAAGACCAAAAAAAATGTCCTAACCAAACTGCCTTTAATGGCATCACTATCTGTTTTTAAAAAAAATGATACTATAAAGCTACAAAAAAATCTAGTTTGTAATGAAGAAGGTTTTAACTAAAATAGGGACCTCTATCAACTTCTGAAATTGATATAAGTTCAATCCAGACCAAATAAACCACTTTGAAATGATATAATAAAAAGTTAGATTTAAAAATAGCTGCTTTTCTTCAGCATGGTACAAGAGAAACATTTTATTTATGTTTTGTTTATATTACAATATGTTACATTACTACATTATATTACAGTATGACAAGAATAATTTCTTTGAGTGTATTCGTTCATAAACATAAATTGGTGGTTTAACAATGTAATTAACTTATACTTTTTTCACTTTTGTTCCCTTATTTTTGATTCATATCATATAGTTGCATTTTGTTGAAATGCACATTCCTAACTGTAATCTATATAATAGGACTGAAAATGTTTATACATTTTAAATCATGTGAAATTCAGGCTTGACCGACTGAACTGCCCTCTAACTACTACCAGAAATGCAAAACATTACACTAATCTGCTCATCTCTATATGTCAGCAAAAAAGAAACTAATGTGTTTAATAGTATCATTAGTTGCATTAACAGCTATTGCAATAGTTAAAATATTTTTGGCTTATACAACTGAAATGTTGTAGCTTTAACCTTTGTTCAAAAATAGTGTTTTTCAGTGTAAGGCTTAGATTGAGCAAAACTGAAAGAAAAAGTTAACTGAAATCTCAAATAAAAGAGGTCTTTGTCTTTAGTTCATAGACATGCAGCCTTGGCACAATTTATAATGACTTAAAATGAAATGACAATTATTTAAAAGAATAATCTTACTGCTCCTGGCGAGACACAGCAAATTATTTCCCAGACAGCTGTTTGCATTTAATGTGGGAAACAGGAAACTGTTGTCTGAGTCACAAAATGTCAGCAACCAAAAGACATTTTGTGCCCTTTTCAGTTTCACAGGGAGAGAAAATCAGGTGCTTTTCTGTTTTGTCTTTCATCAACTCTCCCTCCAGCCTATCGCCCCCTACTCTGCCGAACATGTTTACAACAAAGCAGAACTGCCCTTTAAGGGGGAAAACTGTTCAAAACACATAGAAAAGGGCACTAGGAATAGCATGACCATTAATATCAGCAAAACATTCAACCTAACTTTAGTGCAGAACAACAAGTGTTTCAAATCAGATATAAGCTCCAACCTCTGAAAGACAATCATGTTTTTGACACTACAGTAAATTCCTGTTGCAGCTGTGAGCTGAATATCTGCTCAGGCAGGATGTTCAAACAACAACAGACCCTCCCCTCTTCTCCTATACCCTCCCTGAACAGGACACGAGTGGACATCCTGTCAGCAGAGCTCCTTTCCTCAGTTAGCTATTATTAGCAGGAATCCAGCCTGAGCTTATCCCACAGGGCCTTAGCGGGCTATCCAATCCCATCTCTGAAATTATTGAAATGTCTAATCCTAATTGATTAGAAATAAGTCTGCCTCTGAATCACCACAAACAAAAAGTCATGTTCACATGTCCAGCCAACAAAAACAAACTCCAGTCAAGGTGTGTGTTTTTAGTGTATTAAGCCATAAGGACATTCCAACCCTCTCCTGATCCTTGTTCATCTGAAATCAAGAGTTAACTCTTTTAATCAGACAGACACCCTCATATACGGTGCTTTACAGAAGTATTCATGAACTTTTTTTCTTTTTTGTCCCATTAATGAACAAGCTATAATGTATTTTATTTGGTTTTAACGTGATAGACCAAGATAAAATGGCGCATCATTATCAAATGGGAAAAAAGGCTTTGAACATTTCAGAGGGGTTGGGTTCAAAATAAAATAATAAAAGTAGATTTGCTTGGCTTCACTGTGTCGCCTCTCGGCTATCAATCTCCTCCTTTGAGTCGGCTTTAGCAGCTTGAGAGAAAACATTTGTAAACAACATCATGTGAACTTTGGGGTATCTGCAGAGGTCCACAGCCCAGGTGGGACAATCTGTTTGCATGTGATGTCAGCTACTTATCAGGCACTATAAATCTATAAATCTTTACAGAAGAGCGGCAAGAAGAAACACATTGTTGATATCCCACATTTAAAGTGTCACATTACATGAAAGGGACCCAACAATGATGACAGTAACACGTTACTCTAATATGACCACTTTCTACTTAAACCTTCTATGGATGCAAACTTGACTAAAAACCCACCTGTTTAGGATTGTATTTGAAACGTAATCAATTACAAATTTATTGATGGAACCTGACTTAATGTCGTGTTTTGATTGTTGATTCTATGTTGCATTGTGTTTCTGTGTTTGATATGATGTAAAGCACTTTGAAATGCCTTGCTGCTGAAATGTGCTATACAAATAAAATTTGATTTGATTTGATTTTGATTTTAATGGATTACTATTTAAAAAACCAGTAATCAGATTAAAATAATGCATCCAAGTCATTGTCCGTTACAATTTTTGACTCTTTCCATTGTAAAAATGTATATTTGCTTTCTTCTTGTGTCATGGTGAGTGGAATTACATAGGTGACAAGTCACGTTTTCAGCATGATGACAACTCATGTTAATTGGGTGTAGTTTTGTCATATTTACTACAGAGTCTGTTCTATGGATGGATGGAAGCAGATTGGTAGGCAACTTTACATAAAAAGCCAAAGGCACATAGACATGCAAATTTGAGGAAGATGGTATCAAAACCGCAACAAAGTGAAAATGTTCAGGGGATATGGGTAATTTTTTGCAAAGTGCTGCATCTTGTCAAGTATTCACTTTAGGAAAAAAAAAATACCTTGTGTCCAGCTGTGTTGGTCCCACTGTCTGCCAGCACTGAATTGGGAAAACTCAGAGAAATGTTTCACTAGAAAGAAAAGGGGAAAAAAAACTGATAAGACTTCCAAATGCAGACACACCCACGGCCACAGGGGCTCAATTTTTTTGACATCATCTCTTACCATAGGGCGTTGGAGGAGACACTGGGAATGCTGGAGTCGTTGGGATGAAGTCAGAGTTGTCCATTTGTCCGCGGTAATCCACACTGTTAGTTTTGTAGAGATGACCATGCTTTAAAAAGACCAGAAAAGAGAATGAGGTGAGGAGAAAACCAAAAGAACATTGGAAATGTTTTTTACGAAGTGCTAAGAGATGACAACCTCCCCCCTCACACACATAAACACACAGCAGCAGACATCAGTCTTGTGATCTGTGTGGCTGCAATGTGTGTTTTGGTGTAAACACTCAGGCCATTCATGCAACACAGGCAAAAGGCTGGGTGAAAGAAAAGAAAAGTCCAGATTTTCCAAAGCAAAAAAGCTTAAACATAGAGTGACACCTAAATGTTTTAGAAGCGCATAAATGTTTTGTTTCCTTAGGTTTCTATGATGACTGTTAAGATAGTTTTAAGACTGCTCTCCAATGAATCTGCTTCACATTTATTCAAGCTCTTAATAACTTAAAAATGTTATTAACGAAAACAAATTTTCTATTGTATTTTCCCAAAATGATTGACTAACTTTATTTCAATCAGAAATATTAAAAATCACTCTATTAATCTAATAATGAAAGAATAACAGAAGCTCTTTAAGTCATCTTCTTGTTGTGCCAATCAGATTTTTTAAGAAAAAGCACAAAGTCATCAATACTTTGCATCAAAATAGGCTCACATGCTAAAAACTATTGCTAATATTTTTACTTCTGAAGTTTTGCTGGTTTATCAAAGTGGAAAAAATCAAGACATCCCTGAGAGTCCAGCAAGCTGTATAACTGTCTCCTCCTTGAAAAACGGTAAAACTAAAATCAGATTATCACAAGTGTAGAGCTTGCTCATCACTGGCATCAGGTGGGTGTGATAGCAAATGTGTGCACAATCAAGTAAAGATAATTGGACACAAAGAAAAGTAACAGGGTCAATTTAGTCCAATGAGTAAAAAATTGAAGGACACATCAAAACTCAACAAGAAGTTCATATGTTCCTAACATCTCGAGAAGAAAAGGTAAGCGCTTCCCTGAGTTCTGTGTGGCGCCAACAGTTAAGCATCCTGATACAATCCAGGTGTTGGGATGCTTCTCCTACAATACAGACCCAAGAGCACTGAAATGATTAAAGACTGGGATCAAAACATTCTGCAGCGGCAACTTTATCCAACAATCCAGGAAAAATTTGGTGGAGATTTATTTCCTGGCCAGATGGAGCATTTTGTCAAACCGTAAAAGTTATTATGAAGAAGCTATTGGACCTATTCTCAGAAAATTCTATACATTTTTAAATGCCAAAAGCAGGTGGAGAGCTCTTCAAAAAATTCTTAATTTTTCTTCAACATTTTGAAGCTGTAGGTGCTTTCTTGTCTGCAATTTTATTGTTACCAACATGTTTTAGGTTTATGCTCTTCACACTCTACATTGCTTCAGATGCAGTTAAAATAAAATCTAATTTATTCATAAGCCCCAAATGTTACCTGATAAAATTATTTGTATACCTTTGTATGTGTAATGGCAGCAAAAAGACATCAAAAATGTCAGCAAACACATTTTATTGTTTATTCAACGCAGCACAAAAGCTCTAAAACCAAAATGATTTACTCATCTTCCTTTTCTTTCTACCTACCAGTATGTCAAATGAGGTGATACTGAGTTTACCTGGGAGGCTGAGAAGGAGGGGTTGTTGGCTGGGGAACCTTTAAAGCTCTGAGCTCCACCTCTTTTCCATCCTGGACTCTGAGGGCCACCATAGTCAACCACATCGCTGACATGTTTCTGCTGTTTCCACCCTGATCAGGAGAATAAAGAGGCAGAGGAGGGAGGGAGCCAGACAGTAAAACAGATTATAATCTGACACGCAATCTGTTTGACAATCAAACTCAGTCATATGTTCTGTTGCTACACACATTTACACGCACAGTCTAGTTATGTTTTTAAAAAAGCGTGACATTAAACTAAATTGACACTTTGTTGTAAACACATGCCGACTTGCCAATAAAGGGCGATGACAGTAATTAGTGTTTTCCATGTTTGCTTTCAATAAAAGCTTCTCTCCATGTGTTTTATCAGTGGAGGTACAGCTAGGGTGACTAAGAGAGCCTGCACCATAAACAGATGGTGGAACATCGCCGTCTCTCGTCTGAAAAACATCTGCTATAACAATCACTTTTTTTTTTTATTGATACAATAGTGTCCTCTGAGTTCAGAATTATGTTGAAGTCTGTTCTAAATATGCATGCTTCCAAGCTGAAATGAATTATTTTGAGAAACCAAATTCTAAATAGGCTGATTTCATTAACACAGAAGAAATTCTGAATCTTTGTCATTCTTCAGTACAAACAACAAAAGCATCAGTGACACTGTAAAAATACTGACACTAAATCTACCAATCAAGAGGAAGGGAGAGAAGGGAGTAAAGTACAAGCAGTGCTCACAGGATTTCTAAAACATAGTCATTTGTGGATAAAAAGTGCTTTGATGAGCACAGAGGCTGTTGGGTTTGTCATTTTATTGATGTACCACTGATTTTCAGACACTTCAGCCTGTTATGCTTGGCTTCAAAGTCTCTGCTGTTGGTATTTAGAGGGTCAAAACCTGGGAGTAGGCTAACATTTTAAGGGCTCAATTTTAGCCACCCAAAACATCTCATAAAAGAAAAGCTGGAATGAGCCACTGCAACTAACCCAGCTACTGTCCCTGCAGCGGGCCTGCCAAAAAAGCTTCCATGGAAGTCTCAAGTATCACCTAATGTCCACCACACTTGTTACAGGACTGTAGTCTTTTCAGAAAGATGAGAGGGTGAAGTCATTATGTCAAAACTTCAAAAGCATTCCTGAATGCTTACAAGTTACTCCTCCTTCAAACCGTCCCCTGAAAACACTCACTATAATAATGAACCAAGACAAGTGTTACTTACAGCTTAAAATGCGCCTAGGAGGAAATATCAGCTTCCAATGCTTTGGCACGTCAATCTGCTGATGTACAAACACTCAGACCCCGTTTCCGGAACATAAATTCTAGGTTGCAGCCAAAACTAATAAGTAAAGGATGAGAGGTAGATGTTGAAGCAAAGACAAGAGTTGTCTGAGTTGCTGCAAAGGACATTCCTGTTCTGATATGTCCCTGATAAACCAAATTCTCACTGGTCTGAGCTCAGTTTGGACTGTTTCTCAAGCAAATTGCATCAAAGTGGAGACATTCCTCATATGACGCCATAAATGAAATAAGTGACAGAGGTCACAGAATAAGAATTACTGTTCTTACAGGTGCCGTCCCAGTGGATATGATGTAATAAAATCACCATACAGCATGTGCCATCAGGTTGTGGAGAACCAGGCAAGGAGAGACAATATGGAGAGTTAAAGGAGTTTCCAAAAAAGTATCATCAATGATTTGTTGAGTTTCTCTTGCTTTCTGAAATGAAGTACTTTCATATTGTGTCATATCTTTGCATCTTTGCTGGTACAAAAATATAAAATTTTATTTTTGTGCAATAATTGTTTGAACAATATTCCTGTTGTTTTCTGTTTTTAAGTCTGTTACAGTAGTCTAGCAATCCTTGAACTTTAAGATTCAAGGATAAAATTACAAATTCATGCATTACATTTTTTAGAATTTCTGAAATATTAATGATTTTTCCTGAATTAATTTACGAAAATTAAATTAAAGCTTTCCACACACACTAGATTACCATGCAGAGTTAACTGGAGCTAAATGGTGGCTCGTCGATTTGCTTGAATCTCAATCTTTGTCCAGATGCAATCACATTTTGGACTGCCTTGCAAAATAACCAAGTATGTTAAATCAATATTTTGTAAATATGGCCACATGGGGCATGGACTGTTAAAAGCATTACAGAAGCAGAGGAAGGCTTCAGCATTCAATGTACAAATGGTATCCAAGTGTCAGTCATATTCCTACACCCATGCTCAGTTTAAACTGTTCCACTCTGAAATGAGATAATCCTTTAAGAAGCCAATTCACCATGAGATATTGCTCATTCCTTGTATGTAAACCGTCATGATGCCAAAATGTTCTGAGAGGTTATGTATACACATGTCATACCAGCAGGAAACAAAAACACCTGTTATTTCTTCCCCTTATTAAGGAACAATAAATGAGATCAAGAAAATATTCAAAATAAACATTCAGCGCTATTTGTTTTCAGATTTTCCAGTTCAGCTTAGTTCTCAGGTGGTGTTTTTTTGTTTTGTTTAGGTTTTTTTTTAGTTTTTTTCTCCCCTGCATCACAGAAATCCCTCTCATCTCTTGGTGTGAACACACAAAACTTCAAGTTAGGGCTAATCTGCCTTCATCTGTGATTTGTACCCATAATCATTGTATCTTTCTTAGTCACTTTACCCACTTCACGTTATGTGTGGTTGCACTGTTTGCCTCATAACTGCTTTAAGATAGACAATGACACGAGGAAAATAAAGGAAATGTCACATACCACTGATTTGGCGGTATTTCAGATACGTAAATCAAAAAACTATCGGTAATTATCGATTTTGACTGGTGTAAAATGTTTATTGTGATATGTGTTTCAGCCCTAACTGGCAGATAACCCTTGTGCAAAACTATAAAATGAAGTTGTTGTGATTTCTCATGGGTTTTGGCAGGACAGATATTTTCTAACAGCTCTGATACATTTTACATCAAACATTTTACATCAAACATTTTGTTTAACCTTACCTGACTGATGGGTTTGTCCTTTGTGACTTAGGCCGTTGGTGTGCAGAGAGGCCGAGCGGGACAGAGGAGAACATCGAGTGGGAACCGGAACAAAAGTGGGGTCTAAGTCCAGAATCAGCTTGTTCAGCTGCTCAATGGACTCGTCGATGTCTGTAGATAAGGAGGCCAGCTCATCTTCCTGACAGGATGAAGTAGTATTTTCAGGCAGTCTGTTGTCCTGGTCTAAGAGGCCTCTCTTCACTGCTTCCCTGCTGCTTAATCCTCGTGTTGGTGTTTCAGGAAGCTCCAGAGGTGCTGGTCTCTCTTTATTTGACTTGCTGGTTCCCTGTTCAGGGATGGGATCCACCATCTGCTGCTGTCGAACCCAGGAGTGAGTGGAGTACTCTGTTTGGGCTTGTCTCTGAGTTGCAGGTACATTTTCAGAAGGAAGTGAGAAAACACTGCTCGGGTCTGGAGCCTGTGAAGGAGAACCTTCGTCCTCATCATCAAGAATATCCGTCTCCCTTTCACTTGATGAAACGTCGCCATTGATGGTGGTTCCCAGTCCGGACTCATTTCCAGTCACCTTTCCATCTCCAGCACCAGAAGAACTCAGTTCAGTCATGACCTCCAGAAGAGCCTGGATTGGTTCTGACTCAGCGCCAAAAATCAGCTTCTCAGCCTGGCTACAAACGTCCTGCGTGGCTCCTCTTCTGGGTCCGACTCCGGTCTGCCCCTGTGAGGCAACGGAGAGGCCCGAGTCACTGCTGGCTGACGGCGCTCTGTCGCTGCAGCTCGGGCTGATAGATGGCAGAGGGTACAGAGCTCCTTCCTCAGTGCTCTTCTTCCTCAATTTGGAGTACAAATCTCTGTTTCCAGATTCAGACACATGAGGAGGGCCTGGAAGCAGACAGAAATCACTCTGGTCAATTTAAACCTGGTTAAAAAAATAGAGAATCACCGCTTTTGGAAGAGATTTGGTTTCGTTTTTACTAAACTTAGATGACAGGAAGCATTTTAGCTAAAACACAGACACTCTGGCTTTGTAAACATCTCAAAAACATGAGTAACATATTTCTCCCAGATCGGGCAGAGATAAAATTAATGTGATGACAAGATGAAAAACCCCATAATCAGTACTTTGTCGCAATTCTTCTAGTTTTTCTATCAACTTTAATTCTTTGAGGACTTTGCATCATCATCAAGACTTCATCAACAGCAGACTTGCTTTGAATTAATGCAATTCCTTCAAAATAGTGACTGAGATTGTTCTATCTCTATTACCCAACATACAGTCCCACATCATCAAATGCTCTAGCATCATGTCCTCCATACACTTTTATCTTAGTCTTGCTTTTTTCTGTTTATGTGTTAATCATGTTTTTTTTTTGTAATTTCTTTCCCAATCATGAAAATAACAATAATACATTTTATTTGTACTACACTTGACATTATCAAAATCTCAAAATGTTAACAGAAATGACTTAAAAACAACACTTTAAAAAACAGTTGAAATATTAAGCATGTTTTGAAGGGGTGAGAAGTTCTTTGAGTTAAGAAAGTTAATTTCTATTCATGTGTTAAGTGAGGAGGGGGATTTTGTAAGTTATCCCACTGCATTGTGGGATGGGAAGCTAGTGAAACGAATGAAGAATAGGTGTAATGTGTTCATATTTTTGCGCTCTTGTCAGGATCCTAGCTGGAGCCTCTGAAGACTCCTGCAAGACATTCCAAAGAGTACAGCTCCACATCAATCCAGTCTGGAAGAGACAATGGCATATTCATTTATCTGAATCTGGTAGAGTGAGAGAGGAGCAAAGTTTGGTAATGTTAAAAAGTTAATGGAAGTAGATCTTTCAGAGTTGGTCTACATGACATTCAAAGGTGAGGCGGGAGTTCATTTTAACTCTGAGGTTTGTAACTGAAGGCGAGAAGAGGATGTTGTGACTAGAGGAAGCGATGCTGATCATAGGAGATGACTGGATCTGGTGGGGAATGATCAACATTACTTATGTTTTGATGTTTTGATGATGATGAAGATAAAATGCAGAAATTACTATGAGTTCTCTGTGCTGATGCTTTTGTCTTCTCAGATCTGTCTGGATTTTTCTGGAACATTTTGTTTGCATTTGGTTTGAGCTGATGGGACACAGCCAATGTTTTTTTTTTTTTTTAATACTCTGTGTTGATTTACCTTCTAGATAATTTTCATAATCTCTTTGATTGTTTCCACTGACAGCTCTCCCTTTGGGTGAATGTTTCACTGTTTTTCTTTCTAAAATTATTGCTTACTAAGTAATTTGTTCTTTTGGGGGGGTTTTTCCCAGGCTCGATTGTAAAGTGTTTCTCACTCATAATCTCGCTCTGAGATTTAATGGTAAATAAATAAATTTAAACAAGAGAAAAAACAACACACTAGCAATTTGCTGTAATTATATTTTCTGATTATTGTTTACTGGCTCTTGCGATTTGTCTCTGAATCACTTACATTCCACTGGAAAACTCCAATTTACAGTCAAAACTTGTCTGATTGTATACAATGGAGTGTGCACCTGCATCACCACAGCCCACGAATCATGACTTCAGACACACTTGGTGTAGAAAACACAATAACCTTTTTGTGTAGGCTGACAGGACCATGCGTGAGTCTGCATGTCACGAGAAAAAGGACGTGTCCATCACAGTCGCCTATCTGGGGTCAGACGACTGACTCACATATAGTTTGAATAAGAAGAGATCTGATTAACAGCTCTTCTAGCAAGTAGGACCAAATTGGTCTTGGTCTCACTGAAAAATCAAACCAGCATCTCCATAAAACTTGTCAGCAGAAGGAAACATGAAGTGTTCCAAAACTGAGTGATATGCGACTGATTTGGTTGCCCTCCACTCTTCCTTCAGACTCTGGAACATTGGTTCCAAATGTAATGCACAATTTACTTTTAGTTGAATAGAAGACTTTGGAACTTTTTTCTTTCAAATTAAGTAAGCTCTAATATTTTTTCTTGTTTTCCTTTCCTTGTTGCATTGTGTGGTTTAAGTCACACAATGCAACATTTGGAGCTCCTGTCCTCAATTTGTTTGTGTCTGGGAACTCTTGAATCGCTGAAAAGCACTCCATATCTTGTGTATTGAGGCTATCCTTGTTGCTTGTGAACAAGCAACCACGTTTTCCTTCCACTTAACTTTCCATTAATGTTTTTTACATGAATAAACTGCCAGTTTCTTTAGCAATGACCTTCTATTTGTTTCCCTCCTTGGTAAGGGTGACTTTCTACAGCAGCTTTGCCATGATTGTGATGGACAATTACATAATAAAAAATTATATGCATTAGTCTGGAGGAATATTCAAATTTTCATAAATTTTCAATTAATGAAAATTTTGGATTTTCATTAATTGTAAGCCATGATCATTCAAATTATCGCAAATAAATGCTTGCAATATGTCACTCTCTGTATAAATCAGTAAAATAGTGTCACTTCTTTAACTGAATTACTATTAAGGTATTGATTTTCTCATTTATATATATGAAACTTTAAGCATATAAGCTTGTTTAGTGTTTTGTAATTTGTGGTTGACCTCCTAAAGTATATAGACTTGGACACAAATAAGCCACTTAAATGTAAGATCTGTTCCATGTTAAGCTTGTTTAATTTTGATAAAGTAAAAAACAATATACAGTAGCTACTGGATAACACACAGTGAATGCCACAGCTGTATGAGTACAGCCTCTTGAGTGCAAGAGAGGCAGTGAAATTGAAATGCCAGAGATGCATGGTAAAAACTTCCCAGTGGTTCTAAGACGCTTTTCACACACTGATGTTCACAAACTGATAAACAGAGATCTAAAAGAGTAAAGCTTCAATCAGCCCAACAGAAATAAAAGTAAGAAAGCTTACTTTACCCGCAGCCAGCAGGAAACTTTCACTGTCCGCTCTGCTGACTGGAAACAGGATGGAAATACTTTGCCGAAGCCTCCCTCCGGACTCAGAGAAGGAGGAAGCAAAACGGATGACAGGCAGAAAAGGAAAGAGAAGGATGACAGTGAAAGCAGACTGAAAAGTTTCAGAGCAGCTCCTGATTCTGCTCCTGTTTTTTCATCTTCTCAGCAGCAGGAAGACATGTGAAGTACATTCTTTCTCCTAAGGTGCTAACAGCTCTCTGGTGTGCCCCCTCCTCTACTCTCTCCTTTCCCTCTCTCATGTTGCTGCACTTCAAATCCCCGCCTTCAACCCTTTAGTTTTTTTTTCTGTTTCTGTCCCTCTCCACCCCCCACCCCCCGCATCCTGTCCCAGCCGACACAGGTAGCTGAGGGTGCACTCATGCGTTTTCATCTCAGGAAAGGAAGGAAACTAAAGGGTGGATCATTCACTAGCCTCACATACACACACACATGCATAGGTGGGAGTGTGTGCTATACACATAATGCACTTTCAAGGAAAAAAAAAAAACCTCCAGAAGGACCTTGAGCTGCCCAAATTTGGTGAGGAGAATGTAAACATGGAGGCGGACTCCGGGGGAGAAGGGGGAAGGGAATTTACTGGACAAATTGCAACCTGCAACTTGAACCTGAGAGCAGTGCAGATAGAAAGGGAAGGCAGATGAGGGGATGGAGTGATAGAAGCAGCACAGGAGAGAAATGTTAGGCGTTCAAGTAGAACAACCTGAGCTCCAAAACAACAGTCGCAGGAGCAGCTGAGTTCCACATTCCTGTTTGCAGTCCTGTATGTGTTTTCCGTGTTTACGTGCCGCTTTTTCACATGTCTTTAAATCTAAATTACACGGCTGGTGGGGGCAGATTTAGCCATGGCATAAAACAGCTGGAGCTGAAACCTCAGCCACAGCTTAAAGTCATTGTTTCAGCTGTCTGCTGTGGGATTTTGTGATTTTGTGTAGGTGTTTTTATTCCCAGGAGATGGAAAATTCTTGGAGAAAAAATCTGCAGCTTCCAGTCTGTTCGCTGTCTTGGTTGCTTTCACGAGAATTCCCAGAAACATTAAGAGGAAACTCTTTATCACTAGTCTTCTACAATTATGAGATATTTTGTAGGTGGCCAAGAAAGAAACCACAGCAAAGCAATCCAAAGAAAGCTGGAAATTTGATTGTTTCTTTTGAAATAAGTTGTGTGAAAGTTTTGAAATCCCTCCTCTTTCATTTAAAGTTTGTACTCCACCAGAGAATGACTCTCCTTCATCAACAAAATATTTCTTAGACATATACACCTGTTTTTTAGCCGATACTGAAAAAAGAGGGAATCTAATCAAAACTAAAATTGTGTGCAAATTGTCAACAGGTCTTCATCACGAAGATGAAGACCTGTTGACAATTCGCTGTTACTGCAATAAACAGCTTTGATTAAAATAAAATCCTAAATTTGATTGCCTTTTTGTCCCTCTAGCATGCTTCACATTAAACAAGCATAATTTCTTAAATAATTCTCCTACAGCTTGAATGCATTTGAGCTCCTTCTGGAACATTATTGGCCCATATTTCTTTGAGTTATTAAGATAGAAGTAAAAGCAAAACATAAATATGAACTAGAAAAAATATAAAAACATTAATAAATGTAAACTGTTTGCAAAAAATCTGTGACATTTTTAAGTAATAAATATAAAAAACTAAGCAGTTATTAAAATTATGTGCTACAAATCAAGAACAATGTAGAAAACAAAAAACACAGCTGAAGAGATAATTTTGTCAAACATGCTGCTCTTTTTGTCTCATTTAATGAAATAATTTTATATGTACATATAAAATACCTTTGTCTACAATCTAAGTAGTTTGATTTTAGTTTTATACAGTGAAATGTTTCTCTACTTTCATCATGTCTGTTTGTTTTATGTTCTTTTTTGTAAGTCACAACAGCGTAATTTCTATGTTTCCACATTTTCCCCTCACATAACACAATATTAGCGGATTCCATCCTAATCCAGACAAAATGACAAATCAGGGAGAATAAATAAGAATAAAAGGTACTTTACTTCTTTCATAACGAGCCCAGTCCTGGAAAGAATCTCGTCTGACTAATGGGTCCATCGTGTCATAGTCCACCGCCACACAGCGCCCATTCAACCACTGCTCTCTACCTAGACATAAAAACATAACAAACAATAGTCACCTAGGGAATAAAACTCATCCCCTCGTTCGATTCCTCATAAAAATCAAAACGTGAGATGTTACATTTTGATATCCTCCCATTTTGTTTGTCTTTGTTTTTCCTCCTGTGTTAGTATCTACTGATTTAAATTCCTCACTGATATGCGTGTCCGATAAATCCCTCACATTGCTTCCTGTTGAGAAATGAAGAGTCTGGTTGCTACTTCCGAGCGGGACGTTTTTTCGCGTGCTGTCCAACACTGCCCCCTTCTGGATGTAAAACGTTTTCTTTCACAAATGAAAATTAATAAATATTATTTTTAATGAGGGGTCAAAAATGTTAGACTAATAGTTAATTTAGATCTTTATATTATTTATTATGTGATGCTTATTTTTAAGTGAAACTACATCATATACATGACAAATGTTAGCTTAAATTATCCTGAGGTATCATAGTTGTGTTGTTATAACCTTAGAGTGCAGTAAGACATTAACTTGCCATGTTCCATTTGTTTTCTCCTGTAGAAGGTACACTTGACCCACCAAGTTTGAGTTTAGCTGTGTCTTTTCCTGAATGGAATCGGAGACAGAGTCATCCCTGTGCTCTTTGTTATTCTTTCCCATGTCTTCTTAGTTTCTTGTACCTTTTTGATAACAGAAAGTGCTCCTAAAATTTCACTACCCTGTTTCTTTTGTGGACAAAGCCACCATTGATATAAATATTGTTGCCAACTACTACATTATGTGTACTCTCTTTGCTTTTCTGTCCCATATGACCCCGCCCTGCGTTTACAGACTTTACTAAACTGTCAGTTAAAGCAAGAGAGATTTTTATTACAGTTGATACAGTAGGAACCTTACATGTACTAAGACGACTGTTTTGATCTTCATTACAATTTTTTTACTGATATATTTAAAGTTGGTTTATTTGAGAACACTGAGTGGTGAACATTTTATGTGCTTGCTTTGCTTGGGAGTGGAATTTAGCTCTTGCTCATTCTGACAATGAATTGGGTGTTAAGATTGTTTAGAAAAGCAAATCAATCAAATTCTTCTGCTGAACTGCTGATCAATTATGATACTGATACCAGCACCAAAAGAGGTGCAACAAAGCGTACATATGTCTTACAAATTTAGCTATCTATCAAATTCTAGAAGCGTTTCAGTCTATGAGGTTATTGTTTTAGACTTTTTTTTTTTTTTGCAAAAAACTATCATGAATGTGGTACATTCAGGATGGCATAACATTCATTCAGGGGAAGTGTTTGCTTGCAGGATCTAAAGACTTTGTAAAAAATTTGTAAATCCTCCAAGATGTCGTTTTACTAAGTAAAAGTATCTGTAAAAAAACAACAACAACTAATTTTTATGTCTGTGGAGACCAATATTAATGCAATGAAATGTTTTTTCTTAATTTGCAGAGAAAAACATTTTAAAAATGAGTTGACTTGTCATGCATTCTGATAAAACACATCATTTTGTTCCCACAACATGAATGTTCTGCAGAGTAATTCTACCTGCGATCTTTTCAGGGCTCTCTGAGAACAGCAGCTCCACTTTTCCATCATCTGGGAAACGGGAATCTGGAATATCGAGAGCAAACATGAGACAGCTGCATATGTTTCCATTTGTCCTTCGAGGTGCCAGCGTTAGTTCAGGTGTGCGGAGAGCCAACAGTTTTATCAGTTACAGATTAAAGAGCCCCTGAGCGGAGCTGGAACAAAGCAGGTTATAAATACCTTCGGCAGCAGCACAGTCAAGGTCCGCCTTGCAGAAAGAGAGGGAGTGTCCGAACACCAGGCCCATGTGAAACTGGAGGCGGAAAACAACTTGGCGACTCGCTGATTGAAGGTTTTTTTCATAACACACCACCTAAAAATGAAGAAAATTTGGGTGACAACGCATCCTGTTTACTGTTCCATCTACTTCAGTTTACCCCAGTTGCATCCCAATGTCTGCTTGAAGGGAATCTGATGACTTTTAAGACTTGAAAGTAGCTACTTTGAACAATGGATAATTCTAGAAAAGTTAAGAAATGAGATGCATTTCTTAACTTTTTTTGCATAAGTTTTATGTAAAAACATAACCCTCTGTTAAGAAGATCTCAACAAATCAAATTAAATATTTAGAACTTGTGCCAACAACCTTTTTTTTTTTTTTACCATACTGTTAAAAAACAAAAACATTCATCCTAAATGGGTAGAAGTGTCTTATTGCAATTGACTTGATAGTCAAATAACATGAACTCTACCCATGTTATTTTGCAAACTAGAAGGTGAAAGAAATGTGTTATGTGAAAAACTAACATATAGAGAAGGAGTATGACTTTCTCACCATGATGTCCCCTTTGAGGAGCTGAGCTGGCTGAAGCACGATGTACAGCCGATCCGTCTGAGCAGCATTAACGTGACTGAAGTGAAAGCAAACACATATTAGTCGCTGTCCTCTATCTGCTGTGTTTACAGTGTCTAAATGATGAGCCTTACTAGACTGGTGATGTGCAAACTGCTTGCAGACTTTGGTAGACCCTAAGGAAAAGGCAGCATCCTGTGGGATTTAAAGAATACACAATAGTTCTCATTAGCTGTAAGTATAAAGTCATCTTAGCTAAAACGAAATGACGAAAGCATCAGCCTGTGTGCAATTGATCCATGTAATGTGATTTACTTGAATTTAGTTACTGAAATAAATACAACACTTAAATAATATTCTAGTCTACTTTTGTACATCTGTGTCCAGAATATGGGCTACAACTTCAGACACCTTAATGGGCTAAGAAGAAAGTTAGTTGGATCATTCCTCTGTGATAAAAAAACATGGACTTATTTCTGCATTTCATTTGGAAATCAAGGAAGACATTAGGCTCACTGATCAAACCAAAATAACACTGAATTTATTTGAGTAATATAATCTAGCTACCTTGTGACTGATAAAGAGTAGATCATAGAAAATTACTTCAAATCATTAGTCATAAAGGCAGTTTTTAAGAGTCTTTTTACAAAACTGTATGAAGATGCAATACAGTACACCATGCAAATACTGTATGTCCCAGCATGAAATTTCCCATGGTACAACGTTCCTTTTTACTCCTTTTATTATTAAAAATTCAGGAAAACAGCAAGAGCACAAAATGGCAAAACACCCAGAAAACCATGTTTGAAACTCTGAAAGTGAGATTCTCATCAAACTTAGTGAAGTACCGGTGATGCTGTTTAAGCTGTCTATGAGGTGTCTTCTGTCTGACCATCTTCACCTGTTTTTTCAAATGAACGTGGTACAACCTGTGAAACTCCACCTCAATCCTTCATGCCACCACTCACTCCCTGTGGAACTGTTTTAGATGTGTTGAATGTGCTGTTCTAAATGTACCAACTCCAATTTGCAAAGCCCCTTTACAAATGTGTAGCTGCCATTTTTCTTTTGATGCTTACCTTCATCTGGTCTTGTTTTGGGAAGACCATAAAGAACTACACAGAGCAGAAAAGACGGAGATGGGTTCATCCTCAATCCTCCTTTTAACATGCTGCCCACCATCCAAACATACCTGAGAAGATACAGCGAGTATGTTTCTGGCAAGTGTACCAATAAAAATACCATTGAATGACAATCTAGAAATAAGTCAGATCATGGCAGATGAAGGCTGAATGTGAGTCAGTTGGCCAGGGGGCTGTTACCGTTTCTGTGAGGGGATCATCAGAGCCGATAGCTTGTCGTTGTAGAATTTCCTCATGGCAAAGTGGTCCAGAGAGAGGTCTGCACTGAGAGAAATGCACATGTTCAGATAAAGTTGCAGCTCCTAACTGAGCTGCAGATGGCTTGAAACATTTTGGTATCCTGCAGCGATTTCTGTCTCAAAGCCCGCTTAGATCTACCCGATTTGATTTGTACATAAAGTAACTGAATGCCTTTACTGTCTTGACTGTCTTTTTCTCACAAAATTATTTATGTATTTTAGGGTCTGCTCCCTGCAGAAACCAGGCATCTTTCATAAGTCTTAGCATGCCTGCGATCACAAGCTCATGGATCGTGCACACAGGAACAATGGTCACAATCAGATATTTCCCAACTGTTCAGCCATGATCAGCATGTCTACACACACGTGCAGAGAGCAGGAATTTGATTAGAATCCAGCTGAACTTTTCTGACATCTGAAAATTAACTCAACCTAAACTAATATTTCTAATATGACTTCCTTGTTAAAAAATAGAAGATGTGCTCTGTAAAAGCTATATTTTTTGCACTATTATGACTTGCCTACATGCACAACAACATGATCTTTGGCTAAAAATCAAACAACTCTGAGTTTAAAGTCTCTTTAATCATCCAAGCTGTTCTTTGGCTTGTCAAGAGCTCAGCCTCTGTTTTGTTGTGTCAATTGCTCTTTGATCTTAACAACCACCCAGAAAAGCACTTCAAGATTTGACAAAATCAAACAACGTTCAGTGCCTCAGGCTGAAAATGTCTATTTAGATCTTTTCAACAGGAAACTCTTTAAAACAAAACTTTAAAATAACACCCTTAAAATTCTCTCAAGAAGCCCCCTACTTTATAGGATTTCTCTCAGAATATTACATGGTTAAAAACTAAAAACCATGTAAATTAAAGTGTTCTCATAGAACACTTCTTATATCTACTCCACAAAAACAAAGTTAGCATTCTACAATCACTACATTGTTTCTACAAATGTCTTGATGATGTGGTGTTAAAAAACTTTGATCTTATTGGACAATTCCTGTTTATCAAAAAAAAGGAGATAAGGACGGTGCTGAAATCCTCTATTAGTTCAATCAGTGCCTGGATCACAGCAAATTTAGTAAACATTAATGAAGTTATTAGACAAGCATCTGCTGCAGTGCCATAATTACTAACTGAAGCAATCCTGCAATCTACATCCAGAATGTGCATGTTTGGCACTGCTGTGAGCACACAACCCCAAATCCATAAGCTTATAGATGTATTAATTGGGCTCCAATTCCTGAGCTATGGAATCAGAAACACCATATACCACTGCTTTTCCTTTTCCTGCTTTTTATCATTGTTAAATATAATACCAGACTTCTTTTTAAGACCTTGACAACCATTCTATATTTCAGCTTCAAAGCTCACAACTTCTTTCAGCTTCTTCGTAAACAACCCACATGCACAATTTAGAGATATATCCAACTCTCCAGCTACAAGCCCCAGTTCACTAGGTAGCACAGCAAAGTCTGATTTTTTTGTACATGATCTGATCATTGCACTGTAACTACTGCCTTTCAGAGCTTGAATAGTGTGTTTCAACTGCTTGTTTAGAGGAGTGGTGCAACAACCTGATGGATGTAGCAGCTTTTATTGCAAGGCATTTTGCAGCACAAAGAACCTTACAATAAATTGCATGGTCACTAAAGGCCAGTGGTTGTTTAATCACATTGTAGCCAGGTTGAAATTCTCTGATAACAAAGCCAACCAGTCTATGCAGGCGACACTTCATTGATTAGTTCCCATTGCTGCCAGGAAGTTCACCTACACAGCACTCCACTCATGCTCCAACAATGATAATGAACCAACATGCTCTCAACATGAAAGATTTACGGTCTCTCAAACAGGTGGGGTAATCTTGGTATGTGTAACTTAAAGTGCACTCCATCATTAATGCATATTAGATGTCAAAAATGTCTCCAAGACCCTTCAAAGACCATCCATCTTCTGGCTACATAGTGTGATGGCGCACACTATGAAGCCTGCAAAAGAGTAAAGAACAGGCTTGTTTCATAGTGTCTTCAAAAGTTTATTCACTGATGTGCTGCAGTTCAACTCTATTTTAAGAAAAATCAGTTCTTAAATGTGTTACCTGGCAGACATATTGCTGAAGTGGATGTATGATGCCAAGAGAACTCCAAGCCTTCCCATATCTCCCTGTTGAAGATGTTCACAGATTTAAGTGTAAATATTATGTCCATGTACCACACAGCTCACCTCAAGTACATCTTAATGTTACTGTGAGTGGGCAGTGCCCCCATGCTTACCCTGCAGTGTAACACCAGGACGCGTTTTGGATAACCTTGGAGCCAGTTCTCCATTGCTGTGCACACATTAAAGATTTGATCCAGGCTGGGAGCTAAGAGATCCAGCCAATCTGTGTTGAAAATCTGACAGGAAACCGAATCGGTGCATTACATTCACACAGAACTGAAACCTTGAAGCCAAATATCTATGAGTGTTTAATTACCTTGTGGGTCATTTTTGTAAGAATGTCATGCTTCTGGGAAAGGTTAATGAGCTGTATTAGAACAGAAAAGTGAATGTTTAGAAATTACAGTCATATTCAAAAAATCAGAATAAGCACTCAGATGAGGGCCGTTTGTTAGATGGAAAATAATAACCCTTAATAAGTTCATATTTTGTTTTTTAAAAATGTTGTTTTTATTGATTTTTATTCTAATTTTAAATGTCATGTTTTCATTACCTGTAAGTGGAAAATCATCATAATTAACCCTCTGATGCATGACATATTGACCATACAGTCTTCCATGAGTGGGTCTTTTTGGACTTGTGTTTAAACCAATGTGGGGGTTTTTCACACAAGAATTATTTCATGTTTGAAATATTTTAATTTTTCACTTTTTTAAGCATTTTTAGAAGAAATTGTAGAAGATTTGTGACAATTTGTAGAACATTTATAAAACGAAATGACAACAACAGCAATTTTACAACAGCAATATTGGAAAAATGTCAGCGTCCATTATGTTTGTGGGTGTGTGTCGGCAGGGAGAGGGGGGGATAGAAAGAGCATGTTTCTTGAAATTAGCTAGCTAAACAAGCTAGCTAACAATACTGTCAGTATTCTATTGTGCTGTGTGTATCATGCATGTGAGTGTATGTAGGTGTGTGCATTTATCCATCCATCCATCCATCCATTCATTCATCCTCTTCCGTTTATCCGGGGTCAGGTTGCGGGGTCAGCAGCCTAAGTAAGGAGGCCCAGACTTCCCTCTCCTCAGCTCTTGTTCCATCTCCTCCAGGGAACCCCAAGGCGTTCCTTGCTGAGAAACATAGACCCTCCAGCGTGTCCTGGGTCTTCCCGGGGGCCTCCTCCTGGTGGGACATGCCCAGAACACCTCACTAGAGAGACGTCCAGGAGGCATCCTAACCAGATGCCCAAGTCACCTCAACTGGTTCCTCTCGACATGAAGGACCAGCGACTCTACTTTGATTCCCTCCCAGATGACTGAGCTTCTCTCTCTAAGGGAGAGTCCAGGCACCCTAAAAACTAAAACTAATTTCGGCTGCTTGTATCTGTGACCTCGTTCTATCGGACATGACCCAAAGCTCCTGATCATAGATGAGAGTAGGAACTTAGACTGGTAAATCAAGAGCTTCGCTTTTTGACTCAGCTCTCTCTTCACCTCGGCAGACCGGTACAGCCCGCTTCACTGCAGAAGCTGCTCCAGTCCGCCTGTCGATCTCCCGCTCCACTTGGGGCAGGACATCCTCCCCGACCCGGATAAGGCACTCTATTCTTTTTCAACTCATTTATTTATGCATTCATTTATATAGCTATACATTTATTTATTATTTATTGAGATAATAAAAGAAAGAACCTTGAACACATTGATCAACAGGTTTTCCATGTAATTCAACATATTTTCTCTTTTGGTTTTCTCATCCAGGGTGTCAGACACACACAGAGACACCCCGACACACACCCACACACAAATAATACACATGCGCCATAAAGTATAGGCAGTAATGTTAGCTAGCTGGGTTAGATAATTAGTATTATCTAACTTCAAAGAAGGGTAATAGGTTGATTTGTGACAATAACTCTGTCACAGTACTCATGATTGACACACACACACACACCCCCACACACGCACACACACCCACACATGCCCACACATTTGTGAGGTAAAAATAAAGATAATAATTATATGTAGAGGTTCTTGCTTTGTAAAATGTTATTATTAAGGGGTGAGACTCAGTTTGTCTGTTTCACACAAAAAAAATTTCCTGGCAGTCACAGTTGGTAAGAAATAAAGATTCCCATTAAATTCCTTAGGAAATGAATGCAGGTCATTTGGAAGAAAGGGGTAGTAATATAAAACATGATATTTCTTAAAATGTGTAAAAGGTAAATTAAAATTTTGAATTGCTTAATATCAATAAGATGTTTGTTGTGGAATACTTGGAATATGAAGTGATGAAAATTTTTCATTACAAAGATATTGCAAAAAATGACCTCACCAGGTCCAAAAGGACACCACATATGCATCAGAAGGTTAACATAAATGATGATGTTAATTATGATGCTAATTAACATAATTTAAAAAAAATTAAATTATGTTACGTTTAATTAACATAATTAAAATTATGTTAATAATGACAATTATTAACATAATTATCATAATTGGATTAAACCGATTAGTTCTATTAATTTCTGTTTAATCTTGCAGTAGTAAGAGGTATATTTAAACGATTTCTTAATTCTACAGATCCTCTTTTAATTATGCCCTTGTACTATCAGTAGAATTGAATTGTCTTTTCAAAAATTTTCATTTTTTCGCAACTAATTGCAATTAATTGGGGGATTAATTGTTTCTCCTTATAAAAAGTAGCATTTTTAAAAATTTTTTAATGTAGTCTTGGTTAATGTTAATAGTACATGAGTAAAAAGAATCATGAAAAGAAAACAGCTGTTAAAAACAATATTTTCTCACCATATAGTTGTGCCCATGCTTAGACTCTAGCATAGGGATAATCTTCTTCAGATTCTGCAGGTAGAGATCCTCTGGACATGTAGAAGGGCAGATGATGCTGATGATGCACTCTGTGATGTATGTCAGATCAATTTGTCGTAGTTCTTCCATGACAGCTTTTAGTTACATTGGCCTCTGAAAACATTCAGGAAGTGATGCAGGACATATACAAAAAGAAAGTTATTGAAACTTTGTGGAAGTGAGATTTTTAAGCTGTGAATGCAGCATTTATCAAGGTTTTGCCACAAGTTCATTGACCACGTGAGCCACATTAGGATTTCACTTAACAAATTTCTGATTTCATCAGTTTTATGCACTCCTTTTTTGAACATGTTGCTTCACAAAGTAGGGTCATGGCCGAGCAAATGCTTAGTCACCTTAAACTCTCCCTGACATTGAGACTTGGGAAAAAAAAAGCACATGAGCAAAAAACGAGAGTTCATGAACTTAGTACTCAGTAGATTGCAAATTTAAAACAATTAACAGAGACAAAGAAAATAAATTTTGTCTTAAGAAACCTACTTTATTTTCAATAACAGCAACACAACTTCTGTAGAAACTACTGATTTTGTGACTAATTTTACTCAGCTTCATCAGCTGTCTTTTTTCACTTTTTTAGGTAAACTGTTTTACAGCTTTTACTTTTCCATCTTACTATAGCTAATTTAATTTATTTTGTATTTGATATGCATAGAGCAACAGAAGAAAACTTGTAAAATCACTAAGCAATGCTGCTATTTACAAATAATTTAAATTGCTCTCACACTGAAACTGAGAATAATGGCAAACAGAAATGTAACAGCTGACAGCAGGACATTGTTCAACTGATCAGAAATCTAGAATTACAAAATTGATGTATTCTCATCTGTACAACTGTAGTGTTTCTGTGCTTGAATATTTAAATTTTATAAAGTTGAAATGACTATTAACCCATTCTGAAATGATCAACAGATGCACTCTGACAATGTTTAGCAGAAGGGTCTTCAATCCGGCATCAGTTTTTTCTTTCTTAATATATCAAGTGTTATTTTCAAATTGTTTTTATCCAAATAAGAATGCATTCTAAGGAGTGTAATTTCCTCCCTAATTCCCAAGTAACCCATCCACTGGGCTACATGTCAGTATTTGGATAAAAAAATAGATCTGGTTTGGGAGTGAGACTGACACACAGCTGGGCTGCAAGGAAAACACAAAGAGCCGTGCTTAAACTCGTGTTCACTCAAGCCTTGTGACCACAGCAGAGTAAATAGTGATGCAACCCTTTTCACCAGCTGCACACAATAATAACCTCCAGCTCTGATTTATTGTAAGAATTAAAACTGCACAATGGGAAAATTTTCATGTCATGTCTGTAAAATGTCTCAAACAAAATTCACATTTTGAAAAAGATTTTTGATATATTCCTCCTAATTTAGTGGGTATTAGATAGCACACTTTAAGAACAAATAAAGTGAATTCACATTCAGAAACATACTTATGATAAAATAACAGCAATACAGACACCAATAAGTATGAGATAGCCTACTAAGTAATTTGAAGGGAACACAAAAAAAGTGAAAAATGATTTGATGAATGACTACAAGAACATAATCAAAACAGCCTCCGTTTCGGACTATTTAGGGAATTTCCACCCTTGTAGAGCTTTTCCTCTCAAATCTGTGGCTTTAAATTTTAATTCTTTGTGTGAAAAACGTGACTCTTCAGTCCTGGCCTGTTTCCTTACTTCCCACTCTCTGCTGCATCCCTTCTTTCTAGAGAATCCATGCAGAAGCGACTAACAGGGCTGGGCAAACAGTCTTAAAGAGTGACTTCTCTGCAAAGATGTATTTCTGGGCTGTTTTTTCAACATTTTTTACTGCTGCACATCTAAATTTGTCAGTGCTCCGCCTGAAAAACCAAAACAAGAAGTGTATGTCTCAACCACGCTCATGCTACCCTGAAAAGTCCTTGAGTACTAAGTGGGCCACATATAATTACAGTTTCTATTTCCCATTTTATAGAATGGAATTCCCAAGTGGATCACCCACCTTTGTTTGTTTTATGTTGGACTTATGATCTTACAGAAGAACACCATTGCTTTGTTGGATGCAGAGTTTCATTGTTACCTAAACAAAGAGATCATTTGAAACTGAAAGTACATTATAAACAATTAAAAAACAGAAATGAAATCTCATGACTGCAAATTCTCATTCTGTTTTATTCAGATGCTTTTTAAAGGTTTCTAAATTAACCTCGAGCTTTCAGAAGAGCTCAAAATAGAAATCATTTTAGAAATTATATTAGCATCAAGGTTATGTTATGTTAATCAGCTGAATTATAGTACTCCTACTGGCAGGGATTTCACTCCTTCCAAGTCCTTTAACACAGAGCCAGAGATTAAACAGCATCTGAATCCCACAGCAAACACATCTGTATATACTCTCTGCCTTAATGTTTCAGTAAATAATTCGTTGCATTTACAGTAGATCCATTCTTCAGTGAGATTTTCCAGTCATCACATGCTCAGAGGCCATTTACATGCAGGGGAAAGGCAAACTTCATGGAACAATGACCAGGTCAATACTAGTTCAAACTTTTCTGTAACCTGTCAGAAAACATCAAAAAAAAAGGCTTACCTTTGCTGCAAACAAACAATGTGTTATACTCACAGCACAGCACAGCAAGATGAGTGAAAGTCTGAGTGAATGGTATTAAAGAGAGACGAGGTGGAGACTTGACAGTAGGTGGGAGGAGGAAGGAAGAGGAAAAAGAGCTTGATAAAGTATGCTGTGACAGCTCTGCTTGCACTTTGCCCTCTGTTGGACTGCAGTGTGACAGCAATTCACTCACGTCTGCATGGACGCCCATAGCAATCCAGCAACACCTCTCTGAAAACAAACAGGAGCTGATTAAACAGTTTTATCTCCGTGTTGTCTGGGGTTCCAGATGATGACATTAAAATTTAAAAACGACACTCAACTAACTTTTGATTGTCTTAGAGTAGAAGAGGATCTGTCAAACTAACCATGCATTTTTATGGTGTTATGATTTGTGAAAACACATCTTAATCATCAATGTCATGATGTTTTGGAACTTGTAGTCTTAAAAAAATCGTGTTGAATATATGAGTGTGTGTCAAATTTTATTTACAGACAAATTTCAAAACAAAATACTTTGCAAATGAGGAAGTCACACAATGAAACCAGTCCGTCATATTAAATGGCTACTAACATGTTTTAACAACTGTGATAAATATATTTTATAACTACTACTACAAATAATAATAATAATAATAATAATTACAATTATTATTATTATTATTATTATTATTATTATTATTATTATTATTATTATTATAGTTTAAAAATACTTTAAAATATTAAAACAGTTTTAAATATATAAAATTAAAAACAATAATAAAAACAATAAAATCTTATACAATTTTATTGTATAAGTTACAATACCTACAATAATTGTAGGTAGGAAAGGAAAAAAAGAAAATTACAGTGATAATTTTTCAATAAAACAATTCTTATTTCACTACTGCTAGTATATATGTGATAATTCAACATTGATTCCACTAGATGGCGTTAAAATATGATTTAAAGGCGACTTCTTCAAGATAAGGACAAGTGTCTTAATAAACGTGACTGTGAATTAAAGAGTTTGTGTACTGTTTCTGTCGATTGTTTTTCTCTTTATATATTATTATTTGACAAATCACTGCAACTTCAAGCTATGGTACCATCACTGTCTTATTTCAGTTGCAGAAATCATTAATTCAGTGGAAATTTCCTTAAAGTTGGTGTTATCATCTTATGTAAAGAAAATGCAAAAATTATGGTTACTGCAGTTGTCAGTCATACAATATATATATTTTTTGTCAGAATATTACTAAAACACAAAGAGATGTACAATTATTTGCGTACTTAATATAATGTTAACTTCATGATTTATTTAGCTTTCAAATTTAATATTTTGAATTTTGATTAACTTGAAAATTCAAAGGTAAATTTCAAATTTAGCATCAAATTTTACTTGAATTTGAAGCTTAAAAATTATGTAAATTTGAATTGAAAATTTGAAATATTGAATTTCAAATATGTTAAATTCAATATTTGAAAGTTAGGTAGTAGTTAGCTTCCATTTGGGTAGTAGTTGGGAAGCTAATTATTTAGTTTGCAAACTAAATATTCCTGAATAAATCTTTAATTGTCTCCCAAATAAATATTTAATTTTGAGCTAAATTAACCGGAAGTTGTTTGGCTTGCCCATACATTTTAGACAGAGGTGTCAAAAGTACTCACTTTCTCTACTGAACTAGACGTACAGATACTAGCATGGAAAAATATTTTATTAAAAGTACAGGTTGGACTGTTTTATTCCAGTAAAAGTACTCAAGTACACATTTCGAAATGTGAAAGCCGTAAGTAACATTTTTTACAAAAATTGGTTTTGAAAAAAAAAAATAAAAATCACTTTTGGTAAAAAGTGATTTCCACTTACTCTGCTGCCAGCTGGACAGGAACTGTTTTAGAGTCTACCACCAAAAATGAAAAAGCCTGAAATAATTTACTAAAAACAGGCATAAAAACTTGTAAATTGGAGGCCAGGCTTCAGTTTTCTCTGCATTTATGTAATATAGTTAAGTTGAAATTGTTCATACCTGTCATATTGAAGTTCTTGTTCAGTAATAAACCTTCAAATTTCAATTCCAAATTGTTTTGTTTCCTCTTTAAACTGTTTGTCACAATTTTTAATAGACAGAAATGTTAAATAACTATCCGATACTGAAAGCTGAGGTTGTTCTGGAAAAAACAGCAAAAATACAGACTCGATGCACATTTTTTGAGAATTTTACAACCATAAAATAAAAACAAAAACAGGTGGCCCAGTTATAATTATGGTCATAAGAGATTTAAGATAAATAACTTTATTTGATCAAATTTAAGTAAGTGGCACAGTGTTGGCTTTGTTAGGAAGTCTTGCTGCTTAAGGGAAGTTCTGTTTTTTGGGAAGTCTTGTTAAAGTAAAGGGAAATTTTTCCTCTCCACTGTCACCACTTGAATCCTCAATATGAGGCATTGCTCACAGTTATCTTTAACCAATGTACATAATTAGTAAAATGTTCTTCAAATGACTGGAAATGCATAGTTTTGAGTAGATTATTTTTTAATTTCCGGGGTAGCAGACCACACTAGGACTGTGCCACTCCACAGCTGCATGTGTCTCATTAATGTTAGCAGATGTTGGCAGGCATGATGTAGTCTAGAGATTCTGTTTCAAACTGAGTTTATACATCTCTGGAAAAAGTGAAAAGTTTCTCTGATTTTACTCTTTAGAATATATATGTTTGAGTAAAATGAACATTGTTCTTTCATTCTATGAATTACTGACAACATGTGTGAAATTCCCGAGCCTTATGGTCGTACTTGAATGCATCATAATTCATATCCAATGAGACCCCGCCCTGTCCACGCTCAGCCGCTGACCGTCAATCTCCCGGGTTCTATCAGTAACTGCTGCTTCTTTTCGTCGCCGTAGCTCTAATGTCAAACAGCTAAAGACCAGTTTTCCTCTCCGCGCCAGTCCGTTAGCTCCTGTTGGAGAGCTAACGGCCGCCTGATGAAATGGGATGATGTAGCAGGATAACTCTCTGGAACAACTACGCAGTACCTTAGCATGCTAAGCTAACGCAAAGCCAGTAAGTAGACCAAGCCAGCTGCTGAAAGCTAACCCATCCTAGCGTTCACCTGCGGGCTGTTCGTCTGCCACTGACGTGGTTTGCTAACAGAATGGAAAGTGGGAAGGACAACGACTCTGGAACGCTTTCGGCTTCACCAGCACTACAGGGGACACTAGAGTATGGCGGGGACTTCGTAAAGCCGTGCGGATTATCTTCTCTCCCCCTTGGAAAAAGACCCTCCATCGTGGAGGATGAGGGTGGGGGCGCCGAGGCAAAACTCTTTGGGAAGGGACTTGCAGCCACCTCCCTTCTCCAGATTGCGATAAGAAACGGGATCTACCAGAACCAAGTTGCCAACGCTACGGGAAAAGGTAGCAACATTCCCGTCGTGAAAGCCGCCAACATGTACAGCTTGACGTCGGTGAACAGCAGCACTTCGGTAAACTCGCTGCTGAACAGGCGGCGACACAGACACAAGAGGAATTTGTCTCTGGGGGCTCCGCCTGGGGCGTCCTCAGTCGAGGCACCCAACCCCGCTCCCTCAGCCTCTCCGCTGAGCACCCTCAGCCTGGACAGGAAGACTTTCCTCCGGCAGAAGCAGTCGAAGCAACTCCAGGCCTCTGACAAGTCATGGGTGAGATCGGACCTCCGGCGAGGCTGTATCCACGTCCACGACTGGCTCACGCCCTCCATTCCGCGCCCAGTGCTCTGCACCGTTGACACCACAGCGAAAGAGGTGGCCATTAAGCTGGAGGGAAGTAAATCTGGGGCTGTCCTGAGAATAAACTGCAAACCCGCTGCTGTATCTTCTGACCTAAATGATCTTTGTAAAGATTGTAATGGACATATGGACACTGTAGATGTGAAAACTCCTAAACTGGAGGAGAACGAAAACACAAAAAATTGCCCTGAATCTAAAATGCCCTCAAATTTTTTTATTGATGACAAAACTGACAGTAACTCTTCATCTGAGATCTGCTTGAATGATATTGGCATTGATTTGAGCCAGAGTGCTGCAGACTGTTTTGGGGCATACTCTGGTTCAGATATGGAGAGCAGCACCTGTGAGGACTTCAGCCCAGGTGGCCCCAGGAGCACAGAGCACCAAGACTCCCTCAGCGAGAGCCTGGGCGTGGGCGTGGACTCCTCAGTGCCGAGTCCCAGCTGTGACAGTGCTACAGAGGGACCTGACCCGTTTGAGAGCTCCTCAGATGAGCTAGAGCTCACCTCCTCCCCAACACACTCAACGGACAATTCTGCAGCAGACCAGCTGCCCTCAGAAGTCCATAACCAGGATGATGATACTAAAAGTGACACTGTAGATACCCCCGAATTAATCAAATCTCCCTCCAAATGCTCCAGCAGCTCTCTGACTCGGCCTCTCACCAGCCAACCATCTGTCAGGCCTGACCAGGAGATCCCTGGGGGCGGCGAAGACTGGTCCGAGCCCCTCTGTACCTGTCCAACCCCGACCCTCTTCATCCAGCTGCATGGGGGAGTTGTGCGGCGGCTGGGGGATGATGAACTGCCTCTGCAGATCCTCAACGAGTACCTCACCAATCTGGGGTTCGAAGACGAGTGGAGGGTACAAGAGGAGGGGATGAATCCTGAAGTCGGCTGCCTTATACGCTTCTACTTTGGTAAGAAATGTTTTGTGTATCACAGAAACGGGTTGATTGTAATCTGTTGCAATAACGATGTTTGCATGTTAAGCATTGAGAGACCCAAGCTGTTGCAGACCACTTCAGCAGTGCTTGGTTTGTCTCCACTCAGTCATTGTTTATCCATTCTCAGTGTACTGTGAGTACCGTCTTTGTGTTTGGTCATTGAAACTATGAAAAGAGTGTATGCAATTGTCCTGCCTGCACAATACCCAGTGTTGTGCCTTTAAAGCAGCTCCAGCCCCTCTGGCTGCAGCCCAGTAAGATGACACATCAGAAAGTAACAGGTGTCGTCCCTGACCGCGCTGAAGACTGATGTTCAGTCTTTACACGGCAGGCTTCTCTTCTTAAAACCCCTCTGTTGTTTTTGTTATTGATAACAAACCTGTTTTGCAGATAATCCGGGTAAGAGGATAGGAAAAACATCCATGATCTCCTTTGGGATTAGCACAACTGGATACTGTTTTTTTGACCTTGTTTTCGATACCATCAACAAAGAACAGGGAGCTATATAATCAGGAGCTGAGTACCTGATTGCAACTAATATTGTCATGTTTTCCACACAGAGGTGTTCAATAAATAAAACAGGTTACACTGATCTGTCTGTAGAAAATATAGAATAGAATAGAAGTTTCTACTTCCTTTCTACTGTAAATATGACAATTTTCTGATATGAAGAGCATTAAAATGCAGTTATCAAAATAATAGTTGGGGATTTAAAAATATGTAAATGTTATTTTAACAGCTAAAGTTATTGCATAAGAGGTTTTTTTTTACATTGTGTTCATATTAAATTAGGGACAGTTGCTTTGGCGAATAATTGAATACAAAGTTGAATTTTCTTATTTTACGTTAGATTTAGTAAATATTTTTACTGTTAGAAATAGAATAGAAATGTAATAATCATGTTGACCTATGTTTTTTATATATGCATTCTAGTGAGCTAAACTTAATTCTTACTTTAAACCAAATTTTTGCCAATATTCTCCTATTATTTCACTCATCATATATGCATGCCTATCTCTCAAAATCAATCTAATAAATACATGTAAGACAGCACTATTATGAATTTAATTTCAATATATTAATTCATTAGCATGATGATTGTAATATTGATGCTAAAGGTTTCACTTTCTGTTTTAAATGGTTTTGTTATATCCTAACACCTTGATTCAGTTTTTTCTTTTGCTTGTAGGAATATTATGTCAAATATTTATGACAGTAGAATCTGTGAAAAGATATGCACACCTGCTTAAGGCTGCATGATGCTAGAAAATGTTGCTGATGGCGAAAGTGTTGCTAAATATTGCAATGACGACATTAGTCCAGATATAAATGTGTCTTTTCCTCCTTTATCATTGTTCCTTCCATCAATATGTGACCAGTAGCATTTAAGGGAACGCCAGTTAGGTCTAGCGTGAGCATCTACTGCCATGAGACTCTGACCAACTGGATAAATATTACATTAGCTTCAAAAACGCAAATTCATAACACTTGGAATATATTAGCTGACAATTATTGCACTTTAAACACTTGCTTGCAATACGATTATTGTACACAGTAATATGGCTATAACTTTATATTTGCAATATATTGTGCAGTCCTACATCTGGCTGTCATGAACATCTTGAATCATTGAAGTGCTTGTGTCACAGTCCATTTATTTCAGAGTTGTAAACCTAATGGAAACACCCAGGATCCTTAGACAGGCCTCCTTGTTTAGTTCAAAAAAATTCAAAACACAGCTACAGTTTGACCCTTAGTGCTGTTTGGTGCTTAAATATCCCAGCTGAGATGTTGCTTTTGATGTAATACCACAAAACCTTGTTGTTTTTAAAGTGAAGTCCCCAAATACAGAACCTAGACAGAGGAGCCCCACTTATTCGTGGTTCAGTATTTGCAGACTCTTAAGAAAGCAACTTCAAATTGTTTGCGTAAAATTTACTATTTCACAGAATTTTCTTTAGAGCATAGCTAAAATATTTGATAGAAGATGCACCTTAGGAAGGTCTGACATAGACATAATGCTACTTAACACTTTATTGGTTGCTGTATGTAAAGCAGCCAATCCAGGTGCACCATTCATTTGGCTTGATACTGATTGGCCGTTCTCCCAAGAACCGAAGACAAGAAACATCATGGACGTTAGCTTCTGCGTTAGTGCCAACATGGATCCCACTGTGGTGGTGTTTGAATTATTAAGACAAGCAGTTATAAGCATTTTTAGAGGGGGTCTCAAGCATTTGTTCAGCTATACTGGGGGTCATCTGTTTTGGTTTAATCAGTGATTTAAACAGCTATCAGACTTTGAAGCCAGCTTCTCTCAACAGTCTGGGACATCTGCAGCAACCTGAATTAGAGTTGTGCTGATGGAAACCTACAGATACAGCAGTTGCGCTGTGAGGCAAACGGGAGAGGTTGATATGTGTGACTGACATGATAAACAGCTAAGAGATGATGTTAGGTGACAATGATTCACTGGTATTCATCCATCCTCCTGAGTAATTTATGCCTCTTTCGTATTTGGGAAGAACTAGGAAGTAAAGTTATTTGGAAGATTATTATCTTTATGTATTGTTAGTAAATGTGGTTTGACTCATTCTGGGATGTTGATTTCTGGCTAAGGGATTTTGATGCAGCACAAATTCCACCAGCAAAGCGCCATGTGCACAAATCTCTTTCTGTCATACCAACTCACAGAGTGCTGACAGTAAGAGAAAAGTGACCTTAGGGGAACTCGGATTTCACCTCCTCAGTGTTTCGGATCTCTCTGAGACAGCTGAAGGCGAGGGCTCCTCCTCCATCCAGAGGACGCTGCTATAATCCACAAGGTCAAAGACTGATTCCTCAATCGGTCTGAACTTGGAATTCAACGCTATCTGGAGGCAAAGTTGTTGCTGGTTGTTCTGTCGCAAAAGGGAAGAAGGACGTTGGATACTTGGTGGAATTGGAATAAAGGTTCAGTTGAAAAATGAGCAATTGCTTGATCAGAGGCAGAATTTCCTCTAAACAGAGAAACAGAAGGAAGGAAAGGGCATGTAACAACAAAACATATCATGTGTACACCGCCCAGGGAAGGGTGGATCCACGCAACACATAATTCACTGTATTGTTCAAATAGAAACAGGATGACAGCAGCTAGAATACCCCTGTCAATCACAATAGAATAAACCTCAAATGTTCATCTGAAAGAAAGCAGATACTTTTAACCCCATTATGTTTTGAAATATGCAATAGAAACACATCTTTTAGGTTTTCTGGACTCAACCATCAGGCTTTGTCTATTTAAAGCAAAATGTTTCAAAAGTTGTCTTGCATCAGCAGAGTTTAGAGTATTTCTGTTCCTGTGTGTACCCACCCTGCAACACTGATGGCTTACAATATGTTTTATTATTAAGTCTTCAACTAATCAAGTGAAACAGTAAATGTGTGTGTCCTTAGTAGATTTCTGAAAATCTGAACATTAATTCAAATTCAAGAAAATCTTGCTTTTAGGTGGAAAGCAAGATTTTATTTTAAAAATGCTCCAAACATTAAGTTTTTTTGTATTCATTTTTACAACAATGGTTTATGACAAAGCAAGTTGTTTGATTGTGTGTCGTAGTCAGTGTTCAATGAATGGACTTGTTAAAGACCAAATCAGACAAAGAACTTGCTTTTGGCTCAATATGTTTTTTGCTAAGCTTTTTCATGTAACTTCTTTAATTTTCTTTATGTCCTCATCCACGATCTAAACCTTTATATGCGTCTAAAAAGAAGGGGGAGAGATATTTACATTGTGTGTAAAAATATCTCCATATGTAGCTCCACCTAATTTGTTGCTCAATGGGCAAAAAAACCCCCAAAATCTAAACAGAAAAAGTTCTTTGACACATAAACTCGTGTTTACTGTTGCCTCTGCTTTCTGCCTCTTACTCAGCACTCTGAAATACTCACGCTTCACACGATTTTCACTAAAGAAAAGGAAGTGCAGCTCATTGAGCGGGATCCTTCTTGTCGCTGCCCGCCCTCTGTGTCGAGGCAGGGCTGGTGTCTCCGTCGCTGGACGGAGCAGCGAGGAGAACGGAGGTTCTGCTGTTGTAAGACGTTACGTAACAAGCTAATCTGATTTCAGGCCTCTTAGTGGTTCAGGCCCTTCATGGGTCTCACTTTCTCTTGTTCCCTGGTGGATTTGATCTGACAATTTTAGTAGAGGGTACATAGTGGAAGTGAGTGCAGAGAAATTTGAACACGCAGGGTAAAATGGACTGCGGGAACTGTTGGTAGCCTCAAAGGTTTTTGCACTTTGGTTTTGTGTTTGTGAATGCTTAAAAACCCAACAAATCTCATCTGAGTGACTGCTCACTGTGGCAGCCTATTGAGCTTTAGTTCTCTTACATAACAACTCTCTTTTTCTGAAAGAGATACCCACAGAGAGGGAGATAATTCACAACTTCCCAAAGAACTAAAGAAATAAATAAAAGCTCTCAACTGCTGCCAAGTCTGATCATTAATGATTCTGTTGAGTGTCATTTAACCCTCCTGTCTCTGTCCTAACAGGTAAGCCTCGCAGCGTGGGGGGTTCTGAGCGCGTGCAGCTCTCTGGGGTTTTCAACGTGCGGAAAGGGAAGCTGGCACTGCCAGTGAACCGCTGGTCAAAGCGTCAGGTCACACTGAGTGGAACCTGCCTCATAGTGTCGTCGGTGAAACACGCCCACACGGGCAAGATGCACATTCTGCCCCTCATCGGAGGAAAGGTGAGATGTTTTCTGCTGATTTTTATTCAGGAACATCTAACCTGTGACATGAGTGTAAGGGTGTTTTCACACCTGGTAGTCTGGTAGACTCAATTCAATTGGGGACCAAAGCTGCAACATTTGTTACGTTTTCAGCTGGTGTGGTTTGCTTTCGCACTGCACTGTGCCAAATAAAATAAACTCTTTGAAAAGCCTGTTACTCCTCTTCGCCTGTGGTGGCGCTGCACAAAAAATGGAAATGACAGAAAAACTTCAGAAGAAGATTCTGAACGCAACTTTGAATGCATCCACAAGCTATGTTTATGCTGGTTCATCCCTCGATCAGGTGGAGAATTGCATTTCTTGTAGACGGTGGGAACTGAAATGCCTCCTTTGTTTCAGGTGGAAGAAGTGAAGAGGCACAGCCACTGTCTGGCCTTCAGCTCTGCCGGTCCCCAGAGTCAGATCTACTACGTCAGCTACGACTCGTACGCCGAGCACCTGCGCTGGCACAGGATGGCCTCCAAGGTACAAACTAAAAACACCGAACTGCTTCACAATTTGAAATGTTTCAATTTTTGTCAAACTTTCCTCATAATGTTTCGGGATCATCTTAAAGCAACAATTCTCTGTTCTCTGCTCACAAAAACTGGCTTTAATTTTTAACGATTGGTCTTTCAGCTGAATGTCACAAGCTTCTCTCATGGCCTTTAAGTCGCGTTTCTCGTCCCATCTCTACCCAGATCGCCTCCCAGAGGGTGAACTCTGTGGACCTGTCCTGCTGCAGCCTGGAGGAATTGCCCGCTCAGCTCTTCTACAGCCAGGACCTAACACACCTCAACCTCAAGAACAACTTCATGTCCCTGCATAAAGGTGTTCCTGCACTCACCAGGTGAGATTGTTCAGCTCACACACAACACTCTAACAAGACTGTTCACAGTTTTCTGTTTCTTTTTTGGGGAGATACCACATGCCTGAAAGAGGAAGCAGTTTTGCTGAAATTACAGATGATGCTCTTGTGGTTCTGAATGAGCTGCAGTGGAGATGGCAGACAGACATGACATCATGTGACCTCTTGGGGCTGGGGGCATCTCTTTGTATTTAGGTCAACATTCTGAATTATTTACCTATGTTCAGCTCCTGTGAGGTTTCGGAATCCTTTTGCCCTTTAACCGTAAAATACAAGCTGAAAAAAAATGTCATTTCAAAACCTAGATCTTCAGTTTTTCCATGAAAATTCCTACTTTTGGGGAAATGACATAAACACTTGGTAAAACTGAACCTGGCACTCTTGGAAAATTCCCTCTTCAAACCACAAGTTGATTGTTCGCTTTTGGTCAGAATAGAAACTGAAACTTGAACAGAAAGTATAAATGTAATGTAAGAAACGTCCCCAGCCTGCTCTAAATAATACAGCGTTTCCAGACGTTGTCATCCACCATGCGAGTGCTGAAAGCAGCGTGCCAGTTGGATTCCATCAAAGATGTTCTTCCTCAGATGAGCTTCGGGGCTCATCTTACAGTTTGTGTACACAGCTGTCGATTTGGTGGGGGGCGCTGACTACTTGTTTTGAATAAAAACAACTCAGCCAAAGACATTTTTACAGATCTATACTTGTGTGTGTGTGTTCTCAGAGTTTTTCACATAGAGGAAACTAGCCACAGTAAATCTGCTAATAGCTAGCTTATCCACAGCCAGTATCAGAATTTTGGTAAAATGTTGCTGTAAGCAGATATTTTCCAATCAGTGTTCAAATTCCACCTCTCTTTATTATAACTTAATGTCGAATGAGCTCCACACTAAAGGCTGACATTTACCTGATGGAAATTCATATGTACACCACTATTGTTTCTGGATAAATACAAACTTCCCATGACGGGTTTTCCACCAGTTTCTTTTTTCTTTTTACTATGGATTGACAGTAACTTTCCCCTTTGAAGGTGTTTCAGCCTCAGTCTGACCATAAAGCTGGATCAGTTCAGGCCTGTAGGGGAGGCACAACTTGCATGGAATAAAAGGACCAACACAAGAATAAACCGAAATAAATGAGGCAATTTCCATAGCAAATACTTTAATAGATATGGATATATAATGAAAAAACATTTGAAACAGTGAGAAATTTTAAATATTTTTTAAGCTGATTGTTTGAGCCAATCAGGTTTAAGCCAAAATACATGGTGAATTTGTTTATCAAAGAGATTTAATGAAATTATGATTATTAAATTAGAAACAAATATTTTTTATTACCTAATTTAGAAGGTCCTAGTCTTATTATAGTAAAGATAAATATCTGTGTAACTCTGTGTCTGTTTTTCCTTCCCTCTTTCACTCGTCTCTTTCTCTTTTGCACTCTAGGTTCTGTAAACTGAGAAGCCTGAGTCTGTCAAATAACGCTCTGTCTGAATTTCCTCTGGTCCTCTGCGACATCACTTCGCTCTCAGAGCTCAACCTGTCTGGAAACCGTCTCTCCTGTCTGCCTGCAGAAGTTGCGACCATGAACAAGTAAGTGAGGGCCGCAGTGAGCATTGAAGCGCCGTTTTGCACATGCGCGGAATGTTTCCTCACTGACCTGCATGCGGCTGACAGAGACTTTGATGCTGAGGCATCACTCCAGAATAATCCCTCTGTGCATTAGACGAGCATTTGGCTGAAAACCAAACGTGTCCTGACAGTGCAGAGATTCCAGCTTCACTGCAGAGTCATGCTGATTCTGTCGCTGCATCAGGAATTTAACCAACTGGATCTCCAGAGACCCGTTTGTCAGACATTGTAGATATTCTCAGAAGAGTTAATGTTTAACAACACACCAAGGTCGGGACGGCGGAACATGAAAGCACCACGACTATCACAGTAGAGTTTGTTTTATTGCAAGTAGTTTTAAATTTTAAAGACTTAGATTTTAATAAGTTAATATGTGATATGATAAATAAAAAAATGTTAGTCTGCACAAAAACACTTGCATGAGGGGGACAAACGTGATGTTACATCACAAATGTAAAAACAAAAAACTGATCGGGAACGATTTTATGGCTGATCAACTATCACTCTGCCAGAATGCTAAATTCAGAACTTTTCTTCTGTCAGGGAATGCACCACGCTTTACACCAAGTTAGGGTAACCATACTCTTTGGTGTGAAAGTTGTTACTGAGTGAAAAAGATGCTGTTAGATTATGGCACAGCTGCTCTTTTTAATCCTTTTGGGTCACTGGGTCCAGTTACATCCAGGATGGAACATGATGCTATATGCCAGATCAAGAAATATATGAAGCCTTTCTGGAATCTCATTTGAAGAATGAGTCTAATGCCTCTGCTCCTTATGTGTAAAACATGACCGATTTACAGAAAGACTCCCTTATAATGACGATATATTACTTTAATTATGAAATAAACATTGTAACCAACAGTAGATCAGACACTTCCCCTTTGTTATTACATTGAACAAAACCATAATTTTATTTTGAATGAATCGTGTAGGAAAAAACATTATCTTATTATGTATATGTTTTCAGTGGTGGAAAACAGAGAGAAAAAATGGAGCTGTAACTTGTCTTGTTAAGGAAATGTGCTGCAGTCCTCTTTAGTTAGATTTTATTTGTACAGATGGCTGGGTTCCATAAAATGGGAAATTTGACTTTGTTTTTAAATTCCCTGTGAGGCACAGGGAGAAACTGCTCTGTAACTGGATCCTGTTTTGGAGAAGTTTTATTTTTGACATTTTTTAAAGATTGTTACGTTTTCAATTCGTCCAAAACTAACATGCTCTCAGATTCTTTATGTGCAAAGAGTTGGAGCTGATGGCTAGATTTATCAGTGCTGCAATTAATCAACTTTTGCTTCCATCATCGTGAATCAGACTGAAGTGAGACATTATGTAAGCCATATTTGTTCTAAGCTCATCATAAATATATATTTGGATGTGATAGGAAAACGAGTCCTGACTGTTTTGATCTGGGTCTTCAGTGCTCTCTGTGTTAACTGTTACCTCTCCTCCTCTGGCCAGCTTGCAGACTCTCCTCCTGGACGGGAACATTGTAAGCTCGCTTCCTGCAGAGCTGGGCTCTCTGGAGAGCCTCACCTACCTCGGCTTGTCCTTCAACTGTTTCAGCAGTGTCCCTCCTGTCCTGGAGAAGCTGCGAGGCTTGGAAAAGCTCTGCCTGGCAGGGAACCGGCTGTCTGTCCTGGATGTGGCTGGGCTGCAGTGGCTGCACACTCGATATGTAGATGTCAGGTAAGAAGATCAATCACCGTCTAAAACGGTGTTTGGAAGATGAGGAATCCGTACTTAAATAAAAGAAAATATGACAGAAAGACTTACTCATTTCTTAATTGTTACATTTTATGATACCAGAAATCCTGTCAATTAGCTGTTTTCAAGGTTTCCAAAGTGCCTGATTTCTGTATAAAGTTTTTAAAAGTGCTTGACCTTCCAACTGCACAGTTTTGTAATAAAGTTCAATCTGAATTTTAATTAAAAGCCTAAATTTTGAGAACATTTACAGTTGAAATCAGATACTGTCACAGACAGTAAAAAAAAAGGCACACTTTTTTCCCCACTGTCTGAAGTCATTTTTCTTCTTTTAGATGAGTTAGAATTACCAAATTTATTTATATTTGCTAAATTTCAGAAAACAGTGAATTATTTTTACTGTTAGAGATTTTTTGTAACTTTCTTTGTTTTTTGTGTTTAATCATTCAGTTTGAGCAAGAAGGTAATTTACTTTAATGCCATGTTTCAGTGTAATAAATACTTATTCCTAATTTCTCAATGGCTTATAGATCAATGGAATTGGGATTAAGGTTATCTTATATTTTCTGTATTAAAGGTTATTATAATTGGGCTTTTTAAAATTTTTGTTAAATTAGTGTTCTTAGACCATTCAGGTGTGTGTTTGAGAAGTTGTTCAGCACATCTAATTTAGTCAGATTTAACTTTACCTTGTCCCTGCTGTTGAATGTAGAATACTATCACAAGACATTATGAATTACAGTAATAAATTATATCATATAATAGTGTATTGAAACTTTTTTAGTTCATTTGTATTCAAAGTGTAGTGCTGGTAAAGTTTGAAAAAAAGGTTGAAAATGCTTGAATTTTACTATGATAAAATGTATGAACCCTGAGTCTTATGACTTTTGACATCTTAGACGATGTCAGAAGTCATTGATATACCCTTGGATATAAATTTATACCCTTGGGTATAAATTGATATACCCTTAAAAAAAATCTAATTGAACAGTACAATTTCTTCTCTCTGTGGCTGTAATTCAGGCTGAACAGGCTTGACAAAGTGACAGTGGCTGATTGGGAGCAGCTGCTGCACATCATCCAGCTGGACGTGCGGGACGCCGGCCTACAGGAGCTGGACGTCAGCTGCTTAGGAAAGCTGGAGCTGCTGCGCTGCGACAGAAACTCTCTCTCCCTCCTCAGAGTCAGCGGCCACGCCCTCAAGATCTTGCACGCCAGTCATAACGGTACCGACAATTATATCACCATGAGACCATAAACTGACGAGGCCTGACACATCGCCTTCACACACTGCTGTGCCTGTGTTTACAGAGCTGATGCAGCTGGAGGTGCAGCCCGTGCCAGAGAATCTGACAGTCCTGGATCTCTGCAGGTAGGGAAAATGTCGGCACCTCGCTTTCTTGCTCAGGATGTGTAAAAGCCGTGCGCTGACTGGGTTTGTTTTCCTAAAGGAACAAGCTGGGAGGTGTCCCAGACTGGCTGTGTCAGAGCAACAGACTGGAGGTGTTGGACATTAACCATAACTGCGTCACCGAGCTGCCTGTATGGTGAGCGGCACGAAAACACACCACACACACAGCCACCGAAGAAGGTCTAATGAACCAAATATGATGAAAGGTTGAGTTAAAGATTCCTAAAACCGTAGTGGTTCCTGGAAAACTTTCAGTTGTTGAGAAAAAAACCCAAATGACCTCTTTGCAGAAACTAGTTGTTTTTTTCTCTTTAATCCACTCAGGATTAAAATTATGCATACAGACTGAAATAGAAACATAAATCCTCACTAATGTTTGGTTAAATGTCTCTTAGTTGGAACTTGCACATTCAGCACACTTTTATTCTGTATCTTTGTGTAGATAAGGAAAAGTCAACAATAAATTCAAGTTTACCTTCTTGTCAAAAATCAGCACAGTTATACCTTTGTTCTGTCCTAGAAAAAGAATAACTAATCTGTAAGTAAAGTTCCAGATTAAAATGACATTAATGTGTACAAGCGGATACAAAAAGACAAAGATGGCATAAAAGAAAAAGATGAGGTTCACTTATCTATACTGATATATTAGTCAGAAATACAATCAAATAAAACTCCAGTATCATATTTATGTTTTCTTTAATATGGAACTGCATCTTTTTCTGTTCCATCTGGTTGAGCCCATTAGAAACTCTGCAATGTTTCTGCTGTGACCAATTTGAACAAGCAATCATGTTTGACTTTGTTTTGAAACGTTACCTTCCCTATTTTCATTAAATAATAGTGCAACATCATTGTTTGTGTTCTATGTAGCCAGCCAGAGCCTCTACCACACCTCTAAAACAACTGAAGAAAAAACTCTTAACTTTCTGCTTTCTGCAGGGAAACAGTTTTACAGTTTGTCTGTTTGGCCACAATCTACATGATTAATTTCAGTTTCCATATAGACATGGAAACATGAATCTGGATCCAGCTGTGTTGAACGTGTCTCTGTTCTCTGCTGGTCCCTCTTGAGTGTTTAAACTCATTGAACTCTAGCAACAAACTGGAGTTCCACTCACAGCTTTACAGTCCACAGCCTGATCCGATTGTGTTTGTGTTGCAGGCTGCTCTCTAGTGGAAGTCTGAGGAAGCTGCTGGCAGGCTGGAATGACGTGTGCACGCTCCCTGATAGGCTGGAGAGTTCCCAGCTGGAGGTCCTGGATCTCCAACACAACCACCTGACTGAGCTCCCCCACTGCCTGTTCATCAAAGCCCAGAGGTGGATCTCTTCTCACATTTCTCTGGCTTTCTTCATCGTTTTGTTCAATTTTTCAAGTGTAGTAATTACTCTGTGTTCCGGATTTCATCCTAGCTTGCGCTACCTAAATGCATCGGCCAATAAGCTGGAGGATCTGCCTGCAGCCAGCTTGTCAGATGATTCCTGCAGCAGCCTGGAGGAGCTGTATGTGACCAATAACAGCCTGACAGACAAATGCATCCCTCTGCTGACGGGACACCGCCGCCTCAGGGTGTTGCACCTCGCTTACAACCAGCTGCAAACCTTTACTGCCAGGTACAACGCAATAAAGATGTCTCTGTAAATATATCAAATTATTCATTTAGAGTTTCAGCAGGTCAATTATCATGCAGGTTAATATTTGAGTTTGAGTTTCTGAATTTTCTCCTCCTTCGGCAGTAAACTGGCTCGGCTGGAGCTGCTGGAGGAGCTGGACCTGAGCGGCAACCGGCTGAGAGCCGTTCCCACCACCATCCTCAGCTGCCGGCGGCTGCACATGCTGTCCGCCCACTCCAACTGCATCAACACCTTCCCAGAGGTGCTCCAGCTGCCCGAAATTAAGGTTTGTCAGAGGAATCCCAGCATCGATCCAGAGTGCTTCAAAAATGCTGAAAATCTTAATTTTCGCATCCATAAAATAACTTTCATTTAGCAATGAAATTTACAGAAACATTAAATACTGAACGTTTATGTTTTCAAACATTTTATATGTTCCACTCATTCACATTAGCCAAAGCTTTTGGGTGAAATTAAAGCACCTGACTGATGTAGTTAGGCTGTTGTCCATGTCCTTAAACATCCAAACAAAGGCAACAATTTAAAATCGGAGAATCTATTAAGAACCACGTTCATGTTGAGCTCTCTCCATGCCGTTCTCAGTGCGTCGATCTGAGCTGCAATGAGCTGACTGAGTTCACGCTGCCTGAGGTTCTTCCCCCAAAACTCCTGGAGCTCGACCTCACCGGAAACCCTCGACTCAACCTCGACCACAAGAGCCTGGAACTCCTCAAGTATGGACAGAAAATCTTCAGCAGAAATCTTCAGACACAGAACTGTCTCTATAATCTTTTTTCTCCTTCTTGCAGCAACATCCGCTGTTTCCGGGTGGATCCGTCTCCGTCTGCTTCTGCCGCAAGCGAAAGCCACGGCGTCCCTGCAGTGTGGAGTCACGGCTTTACAGAGGCTTCTGGAGTCAAAAACAAGTCAGTCTTTAATTACTGGCTCTTGTTTTACACCCGTTTGTTTAGAATGTCTAGAATTAGGTGTTTCCTGACTCTTATCTCTGTTGATGAGCCGTTGTCCTCCTCAGACTGTGTGTGGCCGCTCTGGCCCAGGACACCTTCTGTGGGACGCGAGAAGCTCTGTATGGCGTCTTTGACGGAGACAAGAACGTCGAGGTTCCTTACCTGCTGCAGTGCACTATGGGAGACGTTCTGGCCGAGGAGCTGCACCGAGGGCCGAAGCAGGAAGACTACATGACCAATACTTTCCTCACCATGCAGCGGTAAACCTCACCAGACTCCTCATTAAAGAAGAAAACAGCTGGTTGTTGTTGACGCTGTTTTTTTTTTTTGTGCCGTCTGCAGGAAGCTCGGCACGGCCGGTCAGAGGATGGGTGGCTCGGCAGCATTATGTCACATCAGACACGACCCGGTGGCGCCCGGCGAGCCCGGCAGCTGCTTCACCCTGAAGGCGGCCAACGTGGGCCGCTGCCAGGCCGTACTGTGCCGAGGAGGGAGAGCGCTGCTGCTGTCCAACGTCCACACCGTCCGAGAGGAGACAGAGTACGAGAGGGTCCGGCAGCACAACGCCGTCATCACAGAGGTAACGAGGAAAGCATCCATGATTTGTTCTTAAACTCTTGGTTGAAATCTAAGGTAGTTCATAGTTTTTCCAAATCTAAAAGTGATGTAAATCTCTGTATGGATGCTGAATGAGGTTAAATTAGCTCAACTCCATCATTTTGCTTCCATTCAAGTAATTTTTCTTCCACTGCTCAAATATTGAATCTTTATTTAGTACATTAAACATAGTTTACAATAATAATTATTATTCTTATTACGTGTGATCAGACGCTGTGTTTTTATCATGTCTGTTTCCGTCTCTGCAGGATAACAAGGTCAGTGGTGTGACCGACTCCACCAGGATGATGGGATACTCCTTCCTCAGTCCCTCTGTGACGCCCCGCCCACACGTCTCCATGGTGACGCTCACTCCTCAGGATGAGTTCTTCCTCCTGGGCAGCCGAGGACTGTGGGACTTGTTGTCTCCCAACGAGGCGATCGAGGCCGTGCGGAACGTTCCAGACGCTCTCGCCGCGGCTAAGAAACTGGCGACGCTGGCCCAGAGCTACGGCTGCTCTGACAGCCTCAGCGCTGTCGTCGTCCAGCTCAACATCACCGAGGACTGCTGCTGCTTCTGCGAGCCGCCCCCTCCGCCGCCCAGCCCCGGGCCCGCCGCCCAGCCCGGTCTGCATCCCTTCACCTCCAGCAGTGATGGGGGGATTCAATTGCCGCCCACCTCCTCTGGAACCGTGAGTGAGTTGAGTAGCGAGTTTAGTACCTCTGAGATGAGCAGCGAGGTGGGTTCCACGGCGTCCTCCGAGGAGCCACCGGCACCGCCCACGGAGCCACTGAGCTCCCATCTGAATGCTCAGGGCCGGATCGGTGCGCGACGACCTGCTGCTGGGGGCGGCGGCTTCCAGAGGCAGTTCTCCGGAGCGCTGTCGGACAACGGGCTGGACAGTGAGGACGAGGAGCCCATCGCCGGCGTGTTCTCCAACGGCAGCCGGGTGGAGGTGGAGGCAGATGTCCACTGCCTGCTCCGGCACGGCTCCACTCACTCCAACACCACAAACGCATACAAACTGGTCGCCCTCGGTAACGAACTCTTACCTTCTAACCTCACATCCCCGTCTCCCTCACTCGTCCCTCCGTCCTCCCCGAACCAGGAAGCCCGCTCAGCCACGCTGGGCCGCCGGGCGCGGGCCAATGGTTCCGTCGCCTGCCAGGGCCGTAGCCAAGATCTGATTGAGGAGGCGGCAGACGCCCCCATCAGGAAGCAGGGGGGCTACTTCAATGCCCCCGCCCAGCCCGACCCCGACGACCAGCTGATCATCCCGCCGGAGCTGGAGGAGGAGGTCCGGCAGATCATCCAGCAGCAGCAGGAACAGATGCAGACACACACCTATCAGAGACCTGCAGACTATTTTGTCACGCCGCTTTGACTGCTGCTGTTGGAATCATCAACATCACCATCATCACCCAGCATCACTGAGGGAGGAGTCTCTGATTTAGCAGACTCAGAGTTCAATTTGGACTAAAAACTCTTGTTGAGGTTTCCTGACCTACTTTATTTTGTACTGTTAACAAACCCTGAAACACGATGCAATTTTTGTAACTTTATGTTGATTTAAATCTTCACATGTAAATGATTATTACCATATCTATGATATGAAGAAGCACTTTGTGTTGTAGTAACTTTTCAGATCAGTTCTACATTAAGCGGTACTTTAAGAACCGGACCAGCGTTCGGGTCGCAGCTCATGGCCTTACAGGTGTCGGAGTTAGGAACTGTTTAACTAACTCCTAGGAGTTTAATACTTTATTTAGTCACTGAGGCTTAACTAATATTCTCTGAGAGAAAAGATGATTATTCCTGAAGGCTGACGACGTTCCAGGTCCGTGTTCTGTAGGTGGCGCTGCAACGTTTCTAGTTACTAACAGCTCAGAGCAGCGTTACAGCAAGCAGCACAAGAAACCTACTTTTGCTAAACAATAAAGTTTTCAGATAACTGCAACATGTTTACTTTGTCCCTTCTTCTCTGAAGTTAAATCATCCAGCAATTTTCAGTTTCAACAATGACCTGAAGAATTTCACAAGAACCAGCAACACTTTTCCTTATTTATTCATGTTACAACTACAAACATTGTGGTATTTTGTTTAGATTTCATGTGACAGATCAACAAACTTGCATATTTGTGAAGCAAAAATAGGATATAGTTGTGATTTTTTTTGCAAAAAAGAAAAGCCTTAAGTGCAGCATACTTTTTGCATACAGCCACCTTTTTGTTGCTATTTATAGCATCTATGGGTTTGCATATCTTCCCAGCAGTAGAGAATCTGTCGGTTTTCCTACACAAACATTTGTCATGCAAGCCAAAAAGTCCAGTTCTGTCCTTTTCTAACCAGACACCTCTTCCACAGGTTTGGTGTTCTCTGTCTTGTGGCAAAAATGTAAACAGGACAAGCAGAAGCTTTTAAATAATTTCTTCCTTGTGACTGCACACTCCTAAAAGCTAAACTCAATAAGGTGACATGGTTGATCCATGTTCATGTGGCAGTTTTCAGATTTTCATTTGTAGATTGACTTTAAAAGCATTTCCATCCACTTCATTATTAGGGACTAATTTGAGTTGGTCTGACATGTTAAATATATATTAAGTTTGTTGTATCATAAGCAAATTTTGAATTTAAGAGGTGTGAATACTTCTGCAAGGCACAATATCTGTCATTTTCTCTGCTGTGACAATCGCTGCTCTGTTTTCTAAAATCCTCTGAAGTGGGAGTTTGTTTTATTTGTAATCAAGCCTTTGAACAGTTGCTCCACTGTCCTGTTTGTGGTAGTCATGACGCCCCCTACAGGAGCAAGGATTACAGCAAACATCACAAGTCTTTAAAATCAAGTCACCTTTTTTATTTTTTTAATTTCACCTGATAGTTTTAGTTTACAGAAAAACTACAGAGGAAAAGAATAAATCTGTAATGTAAAAACAAATTATATAACTGCCACCACATTAAAAACAAGTCCAGTGATTCTTGAGCTCATTATTTGGTTAAAGTGATTAAAAAAAATAATAAGTCAACCACAACTGCAAGAATTTCAAGCACTGAGAAACAAACATGTACACCATAAAAATAAGAAACATGATTTACAACTACTGGAGGTATTTACAGAATATAAAAACTTATCTACACTATTTCCTTTTAATTTAATAAAGAATCTGAAAGTTAAAAGTGGCAACAGGTGAAAAACAAGCAGTTAAAGTAAATGTCCCACTTTGCTTCATGATTGATTCCTGCTTGTTCTTTGTATTTGTTGTAAATCACGTGGCTCCAAGAGTTTATATTACATGCATACTTCCTTTACTGTGATTGGTAAAAAAAATAAAAACAGGAAGTCATTCTGAAGCTGATTCTATGACGTTAAATAAACTGAAAACTCTGATAGTGTTAATAATCTTAAAATTAGACACTTGTCCTGAACGATTGGATTCCTTAATCAGAAAAAGGAGTCGGTTGCAACTATGATCAGTGTTGGGTAGAATGTCAGCAATGTGTGACTCATCGGTTTCTGCCGGATGATGAACTACGTCATCTTACTGTGAACACATCCATGTCAGGAGTCATTTTTGGTGATCAGTTTCAGATCTCGTTATAATTTGGTCCTCTCTGGATCGGCTCCGATCTGAACCCAGCTGGTTGAACACCGTCAGCCTCACACTGACGTTATGTCTGCCCTCAACGGGGCCCTGTGGTGGTTCCCCTGGCCCTCCTGTTTCTCTGCATGCCGCCTCTTCTTCTCCTGTTGGTAGCGCTTCACTCCCCTAATTGTCTGGACCGTCAGCACGGTCCCGGCGGTGTACAGGATGGCGGTGATCAGCCCGAACAGCGCCACGGCTGCGTCACCCCCGCTCACGTCGCAGTTCATCCAGGTGTAGCCGTTGCGCGAGTATAGAGCCTGTCGCCGCTTGCACACGTCCGTGGAGTTGACCTGGATGACAAAGTGCAGGTAGAGGCCCACAGCGACCACGTAGCCCACGGCACCCACTGCCTGGAACACCAACGCCCCCACCAGCAGCTTCTGATTCAAGTGGTGGGCAGGTTTGTTCCCAGCGACCACGAACAGCAGTGAGACGACCCCGAAAGTCAGGCTGAAGGCGATGCCGCCGTAGATACCGGGCGCCCTCATCTGGCTCATCTTCATGTCCAGGTCTCGCACTTGCTGCAGCTCGGTGCCCTCTAAGTTGAAGTTGCTGTTGATGCTGATGCCACCCATGCCGCCCATCGACGACAAGCCTGACATCACCATCTGGGCCGCGACCACGCAGATCAGGACGAGGGCGTTGGTTAGGACGGAGCAGATCAGCACGATGCCTGGCCAGGACAAGAAAGATGAAGGTAAACTGGTTCCGTCGATAAAGTAAAAACAATTAAGTATAAAGAAACTTGGGGATCCATCTCTGGATGGCTAAATTAAAGTGGCCTTGTCAAAATCTGGGCTTAAAGTTGAATAAAAAACTCTGTTATGACCTCAAACAGGCTGGAAATCTGCCAATGTGGCTGAATTAGAACAGTTATGCAAAGAAAAATGGGTCAAAATTTCCTAATATGTTGCTGCTAAGGTTGGCACAACCACTTCTTGGGTTTAAGAGTACCCAAGTTAGTTTGAATACTTGTTCTAACTTCACAAAGTTGTAACTTGAAAAACAACTTGTGTTTATTATTGTATTTTGTTAATACAATTAGTTTCATGACAAAAAGGAAAAAAAACAAACAAAAAAACTCTCACAGCATTGTAAATCGGTTGGTGGGGAGGGGAAAAAACCTCCAGTACTCAGAGTAGCTTGGCTTCTTCCCAGAATCAGTAACAACTTTTGTCTGCTGAAACTCTGAGAACAGAGCACAGCAGCAAACCGGTCGGACCGGTCTTCGCAGGAGAAAATAACGAAGCTTGATGAATCCAAAGTCAACACTCTAACGCTGCAGCTGCCTTCAGATCAGCTTTCGGTTTATTTGACCCACATATTTCTTCTGAGAGTCTGCATACCTCTCCGGGAACAGATGTTGGTACATTTGGAGGCCTGGTGCTCCATCCGGGGATCTTCCCTCAAATACCTGGTAGGAGGCTCGGATTCTCGCCGGCTGTAATGGGAGGCAGTAAAGGAGCTGGAACACATATACAATACTAATTACTTTCCCATACAGTTTGTCTAGGTGAATACAAGTATTTTTTTCTTGTTTTAATCCATTGAGAACACCATATAATTTTGGATCAAGACAATAATACCAATACACTTTGTTTAAAAAGGGACGATGCAGATCAAACATAAATGTCCAACATTTACTGCTCTATACCAGATTAATAGCACAAGCTAATATGTCGTCAGGTTAGAAGATCATAGCAAATTAAACATGACAGTATTCTTTTAGACAGCTCCTCTTTATTGAAGTAAACCCTGTCCTTAGGGAAATAATAATAATCTTCTGTTTAGACTATGTTAAGTCAGGTTAAATATGCAATATATTTTTGCTGAGCAAAACATTAAAATAATTTCTGTCATTTGCTAAAAAATAAAACCCACTATTGTTTGACAAAATAAAATATGTTTTCCTGAAAAACATTACCAACATACTAGATCTGTTGCAACACTCTAAAACTATAAGGCCATCTGACAAAAATTATTTCATTTTTTATTACGAAAGTAAAATTAAAACAATACATATTTGCAAATTTGAGTTGGTATAAGTGATGTTTGTGTTCAGGACCCCAAGAGAAATTACTTCACACCATACAGTAAAGACACTGTATAATTAAAAGCTAATTTAATCAGTTTTGCTGCTTGTGTGACTGTAGGATTAATTTCACTTGGATGTTTAAAATGAGATAAACCAGCATTATCTATACAACTTGTTGCTGATTAAGCTTCACATTCTGTAGATTATGGCATTTAAGAAATAGCCATTCTTAAAAGGTTACTTAAGAAAGCCATTAAATAAAGGTAATAGATAAAAAACTTGTAAGGTTATTTTTAATATCATGCAGCCCTATAGAACCTGTGTAATATTGGGCAAGCAAAGCACAAATGGTCAAACACATCAGTATTTATTTTTGTTATGTTGAAATTAAGGACATGATTACTTCAACATACAGTTGAAACCATTTATTTAAACACTAAATAAAAAGACACACTTTTTTTATAACTGTCTGATGTTAAATCAGACCAAAAGTTTCTTGGTTTAACTTAGTTAGAATTCCAAAAATGTCGTCTATTTGTTAAATACAAGCAAATCTGGCAAGAAAGAGCATTTTTTCGAAAATCTTTGGCAGCTTTTCCCAAATTCAAAAGTACATTTGGTCAGTATCAGGGATAACTGTCATTTTAAAGATTTGACCCAAAAACCTAAACGTAAAATTTAGTCCAAACAGTTACAAAAATATTTACTTCATAAGATGCCATAAAGGCAAAAGTTGTTAAAAACCAAGCCCAGAGAGAGGGACAACAGGAGTTGTTCCTAGCAGTGCTACTGTCCCACCTGTCCGGAGTGGACTGCCTGTTATCCCGGGGCCGCCTCTGCTCTCCGTTCCTCTCCCGGTGTCCCCGGTTGGAACGGGGCGGTTGACTCATACCTGTCGAGTGTAAATTACACAGAAAAGACCTTTAAATTACAAGAAAATTACTCTGCATACTTGTAAAAGTAGCATTTTTTATGTTAAATGCGCTTTAGAAAATTGCCTTTGTTTTTTAATCATTTAAATTCAAAAATTTCCCTAGTCGGAAGTAACTCAAGGTTGACGTAAACCACGCTGAAGCTCGCATCTGATTCGTAGCTCTTGCTTGGGACTACAAAAAAATATTTCCAATATTTTAAAGAATCTTCACGACTTTTGAACAGATTTACTTGAAAATGCAAAATACTTAGAATGATCTGACATTGACTGAATTATTCGACACTGTTTATAGATCCTATAACAAATATGTGAATATTTTACTTTAGTAATAAACTGGACAATCAATGCTTATTCAGGCATTAGGACGACTTTATATTGGGTCTTCTTGAAAAACGTTGGAACTTAAGACTGGTCACATCTGGGCTAAATTATTGAAGACTAATTTAATCTTTAAAATGTACTTTGTGTTTTGTAAATCTTAATTCTGTTAGTAAAAATACAAACAACAAAATAAGAAATGTGCCATAGTTCTTTCTGCTTTGTGAAAACATCCATCCATCTTCTTTGCCCGTTTATTCGAGCACGGTGTCAAGAAAACCCGAGATCATCCCACTTCCCCATGCTGGAGATTTAAGTTTAACACTAATAATAAATAAAGTTATCTTTAAAATTAATCACACAAGTGACATCTAGGCCCAACAGTAGACTTAAACATCAATAAAATAAATCTGGTTGTGTGTGAGTTGTTTTTGTCTCCTGCAAACTTTGCTTTTATTCTACTTCTTTTTTCCATCTAATCATACGAAATTATAGTCAGACAGAGAGAATAATGAGACAGAAAGAGCAGGTTTCCTGAAAAAAGAGGAAGTAAGTTTCCAGCCTGCAGATGTATAAGAATAGTTGAGACTATTCCTTATTTCAAAGCATGAAAGTTTTAAAGAATGAAATCTAAACATTTTGAGTAATTGGATAAGATTCAAAGTAAAATACTTATATTAATATTGGTTTACTTATAATAATACTTACACTTACACTTGTGGGAACACTTACAAGAAAAACAAGTAACTGTAACTTTGGTATTAAATAATTAGAATCATGGATTATTCTTGGTTTCTTTTCAGAAAACATTTGTAATAACTCACATTAAGATTATAATAAGAGTAATTAATAAGTTATGGTTATAAAATTATAAATGAATGCTAAATCAGAGAAGCTAAAGAAGTTATAAATGTGATTTTGACATTGAACTTGAAATGGTGTAAAAAGGTGTAACTGCAATTAAACATCACTTATGTGTTGGAGGTAGATGGTAGGTGAAAGGTTAAGGGAAAAGGGGGAACTAACAGGAGAGCAGAGATGATCAACGCCTTATTTGGAGACAGATTGTTGAACAGCGTAAACGTTTCAAAGAAAAGGTTGTGCAGGCCATGGTCATAGGAGGACCATTGAGCAACCCTGAGACATTACACAGACATCAAGACATAATGTCTGTAAAACAGTGATGGATAGGAGATCTTCTGTCTGAGCAGACAGCCAATGAAACAAGCACAGCAACGGTGCTAGCCAATGCAAACGCACCAAAAAGGTGGATAAACCCTATAAAAGGTGAGTGCAAAAGAGGAGCCTTTGGTTGGATCCTCCAGGCAGCTTCGAGCCAAAATTGAGATGGATAAAGAACTCTGCAGCTGAAGAAGAGCCGGGGCCACAGAGCCGAAGACTGTCCTGCGCATGGGGACCAATCCGTTAGCCCCGCAACATGTGGCTTCAAATCGCACTTCTCTCATCAGCTGGGTTCAGACCCCAAAGACAAAGATGAAGATAAAGGCAAAGATGAAGACCAAGACAAAGACAAAGAACAAAGGCAAAGAAGCAGAACTGGTGCCTTCCTTCCATGCCCGCACCCAAGTCCTGTGTGACCTCACCATCCATGCGGAGAAGAAAGCACATCAGAGAGATTCCTGCCTTCGTCGATCAACTTCCTCCTCCTGCTGCAACAGCCCGTTCGAAACGCCATAGGTTCCCTTTTTAGTTCTCAGTGTCAGCATTAGGGAAAGATAGACTAGATGATTGATTTTACTTATTTGATTATTTCTGCTACTGAATTAAGCTGTACTGACCCTGGCAAAATTGCCTTACTAATAAAATATTTAGCATAAAGAAAATCTAAAAGATGTTGTGGACATTCAATTAATGAGTCACCTTAAAGTTCTTTGATGGTTGTAAAATAGCTATGATGTTTGATTCTGGAGAGGAAGAGGTGGAAAATGTTTTACAGGTAGCTGGTAGCCCATATGTAGAACAACATCCTTGGGACTCGCCGAGTCACTAAAACCAACCTGGTTCAGTGACAAGAGCAAGTTGTAATATAGAGAAGGAGCGACCGTCAACAGGCGTGCTCTGTGAAACTAGTTGACTGCAGGCTGCTCAGTCTGGCTAATTCACAGGGGGAAGAAGGGTGGGTGGGACACCTGGATGGAGGCCGTCAGAAACCAGGCGAAACGCTTCTCGAAACCAGCTTAAACAGAGTTTACTTCAGTTCTGGACAGGGTAAATTCCAGCAGATTTAGGAAACTCAATTAACCCATTAGATGGAGAGCTGGTAGCACATCTCCCCTCTCAGAAGAGGAAATAGAGAGAGAAGGGGGGCTTGGTGTTGCGCAACAACAACGGTCTCATCAGGGCTGGTGCCCATCTCTAGCCATCCAAAACTCACTCACTCATGATAATTTAGGAAGACAAATTAAACTCGGGGCTATTTATTTTTGGTAAATTTAGTTTTTGGGTTACCATATATTTTTGACTTACTTACAAGGTTTAATTATAATAACAGTGACAACAATCATTTATTAGAATTATTAGTTTGTTTGCTTTTGTAAGTCAGCCAAGCAGAATTGTGGGACAATTTCTACAAGTATGAGGTCAGCACCATCTGGGCTGGACCTTTGGCTTTTTTTTTTTTTTTAACAAGAGTGGGAGAAGCCATGGGAAACCCTCGAAAGTTGATTTTTGTTTTCTCAAACTGGTTAAATAAACTGTAAAATGCAACTTTCAAGTTTTGGACAATTAACTTATTTTGCGTGCATACAGAATATCATCACAGTCAGTTTGGCCAGAAGCCTTTCATTTATTTGTAATTTTTAAGAAGAGAAATAGTAACACTTAATTTTAACATTAAAACCATTTTAGATGGTATCCATGTCCAAAACTGTGGTACTGAAACTGGTCACATCTGAGTGGAGATATTCTATTCTGAATTAATAACAAAAACAAAACACAGTATGTGATTTGTTAAACTTTTATAATATGACTATAAATATAAAATAACTACTTCAATGCTCTGTTGGACATTAAAACCACTTTAGACAAGGTCTTGATATATACATATATATATATATATATATATATATATATATATATATATATATATATATTTATGATTTATTTTAATTTAATTATTATTTTCTTAAAATAAAAACAATATCAATCTTTTTCAAGCATTATCTGAGATGCAGTTAATTTCAAAATGTGACTAGTCAAACCTAGACTGAATATTTCTGCACTTATGTAAGAACAATAAGAGAACACTTTATGATTTGTCGAGCCTTTAGTCTAATACTGAGTAAAAACAGGGTTTAATCTGAAAGTACTGGAATAGCACCGAATCGGAAGCCAACTTCAGTGTCAGGTTTAAACGTTAACAAGGTAGATAGTGTAATTATTTAAGAAACGACCGATGACCAGTGGCTACATACAACACCCGAAACTAATCTTGTAATCGTAAACTAAACACACTTTTGATTTCCAAAATTCAGTAGCGTTTTACGTTTGTTTTACGGTATTTTTACGTTTGTTTACGATACTTTTTAAGCTTCAAAAGTTTAGCGAACCGTTCGGACCAACTTTGATTTATTGAATTTTAACTTACTGTGAGGTTGATAGATGCCGTTTTTAATCCAACTCTACTGTTACTTCTGACACCTGCTGTGTTGTCAAAGTTTCACGTAGAGACAGCTCCACCCTAACCTGGAAGAAGAGGAGGAGGAGGAAGAGGAAGGACTGCAGGTGATCAGGTTAGGTTGGTTTTAGCTGGAGCTTCAGCACAGACTGAGAGCCTTAACATCTGATCCATACTCTAGTCTGGAAGGTGGCGGTAATGCACCTAAAAGTTGTTTGCCAACCGCCATAAAAAAAATAAAAAAAAACAAGAAGAAGAAGAAGAGCGAGCCTTCTGGATAAAATTCTGAACATTTAATGAATCAGCCGCTTTGTTTGGTGCTGTCAGTCCTTATTATGAAGCCAATAGAAGCCTCTGTTTTCTCCTGATTCAAGGAGGAGTTGACCTTTTAACAGCAGAAGCACTTTCTCTGAGTCTCAGCCATCTTGTTTATGTGATTGAAATGTCCCTAAAGAGCCCTTTTCTGCTTTTTCACACCACCTTGTAGTTTTATTTAAGATACTATGCACTGGTGTATTTATTTATTTATTTTTCATTTGTCAGTGTAGACTGAAAATGAAACCATATTAGGTATGGATTTCAACTGCTGAATTTCACAAAATGCGAAGTTTAAAGACCACATGAAACACCTAATTATGCTCTAAATTTTGGTTGGTGACATCACAAAAGGCATAAGGATTGAGCTGAAAAGTTTGCTTTAGTGCTATTTTGGACGAGCGACTTTTGACATAATCCACTTTAAATTCTGAACTTGACTTTTGCAAGGGGTTTTATCTTGCCTGTTTTGACCAGAGTGATGACCAGGCAGGATGACACCCAAGCCATATGCAGAAGGTGACTGTGAAGCTGTCGGCAATCAATTTCAAAGCTAGCATAAATCTGCTTATATATCCGTTTATGTTTCTCCATCTGATTAATTCCTATGTGTATTTGCTACTCAAAATAATTTCTATATCGTACTTAAACCAATGCTAGCAATTTAAAATTTCCAGTGCAGTGGGACTTCATGCAGTGTGAACTTGCACTATGTTAGCTTACTCAAACAACTTCTTGTGACACTCTGCTGTTAACTGAAATAGTAGTGATTGTAATGTATTGCAAGTGTAAAGAGCTTTCAGATTAATTCTCATTAGCATGGTGGGAACAAAATCAGTTGAATCCTATTTCATTGGCATGCATAGATGATGGGCAACTTTTTCCCCACTTTCCTAGTTTATGTAAAAGTATTTAAGCAAAATTTGCTTGCCTTTGTGTTTAGTCTTCTTTGAATATCAAGGGGCCATCCTTAAGCGGTCCTCAGAATGTTGGTGCATTCAAGTAACCAAAATGTCTTGAAGTGCTAAAACAAAAGTTCCTTTAAGTTGGACTAGGGAACCAAGGCTAACTCCTGAAAAATATGTCCCCAACATAATCTCCTCTACATCAAAGTTTACATTTAAAAGAAATGCTTATATCCAAAGTTTTATGGGTAATACAAGAGTCAAGAAAATATGATAATAAAGGCTAAATGTAGAAAATCTTTTTAAAAGCCTAAATAGCTGTGGTGCATATATTAGGTTCTGTACAGCCTGTACAGCTAGGATTCACAAATCATCCAACAAGAAAAAGAACCTTAAAAATAACTGGGGGAGAGAAAACTCTTCAAAATAAACTAAACAGCACTGAAGTTAATGGTCTGTCTAAACATTTTAATAGTTTGATTTAAATAATTTTGGTGTTTGATTCAATTTAGTACAACTAAAAACAAACATTTGACATATTATGTATGTATTTAACACCATTCCATGTTTATATTACTTATGACCTATTATTATCCGCGGATTTTGACTGTAGTAAACACTCCTTCCAGTAGAGGGCAGCTTGTCTTACTGAAATCTATAAAGCAGTTTCTCCAGCAGGGGGCAGCGACACAAAATATGAGCACTTCCGGTTGGCCGGTACATGAGCTCTTCTATAAACAAAGCCATGAGGACACAAGTTTAGCGTTATAACCTTCCCTGAAGACAAAAACAAACCAGTCGTCATTTGAATGCTTTGTCTTCTAGTTCCCGCTTTTTAACCCAGGACATTTGCCTGTCAAACCGGCCATGACATTCCTTCGGTTAGCGGCTCGAAGCTGCAGAACTCTGACAGATCTTCGTCGTCATTGTCAGCCTGGCGGCTTCATTACATTCATTCACTACAGAAGTACCGCTTCATACATCCAGGGCCAGAGTCCCGAACCCCGCATCAGAGAGTATTTCTACTACATCGACCATCAAGGACAGGTGAGCATCTATCTTAGCCCAAAACAAAACGTTTCAAACAAACTGTATTCCAGTTGTTTACTGTGTTTTCTGTGACGTTTGCAGCTTTTTCTCGATGACACTAAAGTGAAGAACTTTGTCACCTGCTTTAAAGGTTTGAGCTTCTTATTTAAGTACCGCTAAAGCAGAGGGATGGACTAAACTGTGGAAATATTTGGAGTGTTTACCAGTATCACTCAGTGCTCCGTTAATATGACTGCATGTTTTATTTTGTCTGCTGAGAAAATGATGTTTAAATATGTTGTGTTTTTTTTTTTTTTGTCTGGGGATCTTTTAAAGGTAAATATATTAATGCAGTGATGTTTTAGTTGTTTTCCCAGAGCAAGATGTGTGTGTGTGTGGTTAAATACAGTATATCCCAAATGACACTGAAACCAAGGTGAACGTCATCAATATTATATGTTCATTAATGTGAAACATAATTAGACATTATGTTCAGACTCAAAACTTTGTACAGTTTGCAGCCAGTGACAGTTATTCTGAATAAATGGAACAGTTTATTTGCCACATAATGTTTTGCAAAATGGTCCCCGAGTACCATTGTGCCCTAGTCTACTTGAATTTACCTTTGTTTATTTATTTATATAGAATCTTTTACAGAAAACCTTTATCTCAGAGAATAAATATTTGGTGCACCAGATTACAGCATGTTTACCAGCTAATTTTCTCTGCAGTCCCAGTGGCAGATAACAGAACTGATATAATACTCAGAGTTAAAAGCAATCAGACGATAAACAACTGGGAGATCTAAATTCTGTATTGTGAATTAATAAAATCTAAATTAATACTTGCTCTGTAGTAGCAGGTTTGCTGAATCAATTTTGAGTGATTTATCTTGAAGACCCTTGAGGTAGACCATATAAACCCAGTCATCTGTCCAGATGTCACGTAAATAAAATGCTTAAGTAGAAGATGTGCGGTATTATTTGAAAATCTTGCATAATTCTGCATACGGAATATAATTTTTGAAATACATTATATGTTAGGCATGTATATTACAGTGATGATACCCTCCTGAGAGACTTCGGGGTTGCCTTATTTACTTTTGACCGTACTAGAGATTTAAGAGTATTTTAAATATCTTAATGTAAGGGTGTTTCTGGTGTATTTGAAGTTCGTTAGATTGGATCTCACAGTTCCAGTCCCAGAGTTTCTATATGATCCTCTATAGGTCTAATGACTCTCGATTACTACAAGATTGTTCTGGGTGCCCGACTGTTGGTGAATACGTAAACTGGGATAACCAGATTACATTAAAACACACCATGAGCAGATAGTACAAAGCCTGTTAGATAATTGTCTATCAAAGTGGGTACAAAAAGAAAACATGAATATGTATATGAGATGGCATCATGTTTAAATGTGGAAGCCTCTTTCAGGCAGCTCATTTTTTTCAGAAATGGTGGAAGACAGCAAAATTGCCAACTACCAGCACCCTTTGAACTGGTCTCCATGAAGTGTTTCTGAAGATAATCTTTTAGTGCAATTTTATTTTATTTATTTATTATTTTAAGCACAGCTTAACACTAAGCTCTCTGCCACAGCTTTAAATACCATTTTTGTTCAGATTTTTAGCATCTGATGCATTTGTCTCATTTTTCCAGATAAACAGTTCTTGGTTTTCTTCTTCAGTCGCCTGCGGATAAATCAGAGCGGGCGTTACGAGGAGGATTTTCCTTTCCTGTCTCTGTGCGGTAGAGAGAGGAACTTCCTGCGCTGCGACGACAAGCCGGTGGTTTTCACGCACCTGCTGCCGAATCCAGCAGGAGACCAGGAGCTGCTCTCGTATTGTGGCGGCGCAGAGAAGCTCTCTGTTCCTTTCCAACCAGAGGCGCTGTACATGCATCCAGTCAGCGGCCGGGTTTATCATCCTGGACTAGAGCGCTTGGGCGGGGTCGGACTGGTCAGGTCGTCCCTGGCCATAGAGCTCAGTCCCAGCTTTGTTTATCCACCAGAGAGTGGCCAGTCGGGACAGCCCACACACTTTCTGTGGAAAGGACAGAAGCACAGACTGACCAATGAGCTGGCAGGATGCTTCCCAGCAGTAGATGATGGCGGTGGACAGCAGGGGAAGCTGAGATGATCTTCAAAACAGTTCATACAATCTAAAGTATCGGTTTTCATCTCTGGCAAGCTAAAAACTACTGCTGTAGTTCAACTCTATGTATTCATGTGAGAGAACAGTACAGTCTGATGAGATTGCATCTCGTGTTGCATCGTTTTGCTTTGAGTTTGGTTTTAATCAATAACAACAATCTCGAAGTGGAAATTTGAAAAATGAAGGTTGTGTTTTCTCTTTTATCTTGCTTATTTTATGTCCTCACATTGTTGTAATATAACAAAATTACTGCTTAATGTCGCAAAGGTCGCCAAACAAGGGTGGCTTGAACTGAAGTGTAGAGTAGAGTATAACAAAAGAAAATTCAAGTAATATATTAATTACTGTTAAATTTAATAACTTATATGAACAAAATAACAACTCTGGTATCGCTAATGATTTCACAAGTATGCGCCACTGCTTCTCTGTAGACAGTGTGAAACGTGCTACAGATCGACACATGGACTGAGACGGACATGTTAACCTCATTCATGTCTATGATGTTAGTTCCCTAACTGTGGTTGAGGAACAGTTCTCCCTGTAAAAATACCAGATGCCGCGCAGCTTGTTTTGGCATCAAATTGGATAAATCCAAAATCTTGACGTAGGACGCCCTACTGAAATGTACATTTAAAATATAATAAACTAGGGTGAACCTCTGATAACACTCAAAAATATCCTTAATTATAATGTTCATGTCATTTTTTGATCAACTGGTTTCTGAAGGTCTTCCAGTTTTTTGTTTTTGTCTAGCTAACAATGACTTATGAATTCTTCAAACATGAATAAGTTCTAAATCCCAAAGACGCTTTTAACACATCTTATTAAAAAGAACCAGTTTTAGGTATTCAGTTCTTTAGGCTCTCAAGAACTAGCAGTCTGTTAAAGACAGAAGTGGTTCAAAAGATAACACACAGTTTAAAGAACCACCAATGAAAACTTCCAGTAGATGATATACTAAACTATCCATATCTTAGGTCCTGCATTAGGATGTTATTTGCTATTCATGTAATCTTTATTAGTTTTGGTTAGGTGTGAGCCTGGCTAATTGTGATACAACACCTGAATATAAAGCAATGATAAAGTGAGTAACAAGTAACCTTTACATTCCTGACTTTTTTTCTTTCATTTCCACCATTGCAGTTACTGTTAGTTCTTTCATCTCAGCTACTACATTTAGCGTCATGTTCTGCAAGCATCTGGAAAGATGTACGATTGGCATGTAGACTGAATGCAAAATATTCGAAGTATAACATTGTAACGCTTGGGTTGTATTCAATGGAGGAGAGGAGGCGGCAGACTCATCAGGACGGCCAAAAGCTCACAACCACACTGGTACTGGGAACATAGTACCAGTGTGGTTATCCTTTAATGAACACATTCTTCACCAACCTTACAAAGCCCGGTTGAACGGCTGCTATATTATCAAACATGAAAATGAGCAGAGTCCAAACAACCCATAACATTACTAAAGTTAGTGCTGGACTCGTGTGGATGTTTGTGGAACTGCAAGTCCCGGAGATTCAAGCAGTGTCAGAGACAAGGATCCTTTGCGCAGCCTCTGCCCAGGGAACATGGCAGCTCCGTCCACAGACACATGCGGGCTCATGGAGCGCTCGGTCCGGGAGCGGGTCCCGCCTCTGCTCACCGACCTGTACCAGTTCACTATGGCCTACGCGTACTGGCGGGCCGGCCGGCACCAGGAGCCCGCCGTGTTCGAGATGTTCTTCAGGGACAACCCGTTCGGCGGCGGCTTCTCGCTGTTCGCTGGGCTGAATGACTGCCTGCTGTTCCTGCGGAGCTTTCGCCTTGCAGGTCAAGGTGAGGGTTCAGCCTTTTTACCATCTAGTGTTGCCGTCGCGCTTGCCATCATAAACCTTAATAACCCCACTGAACCAGCTACATTCTGGGTACGGATCAGGCAGTGGGACTTCTCTTTAATTTTCCGCTCTGTTAACACACACCGAGTTGGTTGTGCAACTCACCAAGCGTGAGCTCCAGTGCAGCATCTCTGCAGATTTGGACCTTTAACACGAACACCAAGAAGAATACAGGCTGCTGTGTGTTGCACAGATTAAGAGGCCCACATGAAGAAACGGGACACAAACAACGGATGACGTAATTGGTACCCTAAAGAGACAGATTATACTGAACGCGCATAAAAACTACTGATGGAGGCTTTTAAAAAATGACTTAAACTGTAATACGTTAATTTGTAAAGCTCATTTTAACAAGACAATTCAAAGTATTTTGCACGATTAAAAATATTTTAATCGTGCAAATTAAAATATTTTTGCCACTTTATTTTAGTGGCAAAATAAAGAAAAATAATGAAAAGTTGGAATAACAATCAACTCCAAACAAGTGGGTTTTAGCTTGATTTAAAGGGGTGCTGTTATGTATTTTCCAGGCACATTAACATTCTATAGCACATGAAGTAACTTACCCTCAGCTGTTGTAAAAATGTTGTATCAAACAACTTAAAGAAATTTGACTTTGCAAAAATGATTCCTGCACTATATTGTGTTGGTGTATTACATCAGATCCCAATTGAATGCAAGTTTATGCTTGTGTGAAAACAATCAAAGGGGATGAACATTTTTCAAAAATAGTTTACTACAGCTGCTGACAGGTTGATTCAAGTCACATTGCTGATGTCTGCTGATTTAGATTAGCTGCTAATTAGATTCAGTTCTATGACCTTAGAGGTCATCCATGTTGCGTATTAGAGTACATGACTCCTAATAAAAAGGTCATGGTCAAGCTCCAGCTGTCTTTGTGGATACAGATGTGCAGTTCCTGCGCTCCGTCCTGCCTCCCAACACTGACCCTGCCTTTTTCGACTTTTTGCGAGGCCTCGACTGTTCGGCCGTGACGATACGCTCCCTCCCGGAGGGTTCTGTGGTGTTTGCCAGGGTGAGTTTTTGCCCTGTAACTGCTGCAGTCAGGGTGGAGGAAATATAACAAACTGACAAGTTTCTCACACCTACAGGTGCCTCTAATGGAGGTGGAGGGTCCACTGGCTGTGGTTCAGCTGCTGGAGACCAGTTTACTGTGTCTGGTCAATTACGCGAGGTAAAAGCTTCAGCTTTAGGTCAGCAGATAAAGGAGCTGCTTTTACTTGCATCTAAAATCATCTAGCCTTATGTTCACATTTATGTCTTTGTCAGTAGTGGCATTGTTTTGGTTTTGTCTTTGAAGCACATCCATCCATCCACCCACCCACCCACATGACATGCTATCCATGACCTATACTTATGCCTCATTTCCACTTATGCCTCAAACCGCACAGGTTAGTGCGGTTTGATATGCTATTTTATGGTCCAGCTTTTTTCAGGTAAGTGTTTCCATTACTAGTTGGATTCTCATTGAACTGGGGAGTTAAACCCAAACGCAGTTAGTGCAAAAACAACTGTGTCACTACTAGTCAACTGTCTGTGATGCTAGTAGCTGCACTTTGACCATGCTGTTTTCCTACTGACCTTGTGGGCCCAGGAATGGTACAGCACGGTTTGGTTGTAAAAGCCGCTTTTATGATGGAAACAGATAAAATATTTTATTGAACTGACCTGTTTCGTACCGCTCAGTGGAAGTGAGCTATTAGGATCATTGTTGATTCAAAAGCTTTTGCTTCCTCTCCGATAACTTCAAATGTTGCTTCAGTATCTTAACATATTTGTTGCACTCTATTTTATGAAATCCATCATTAAGCAGGAAGTAAGCCGGAATAACAGAACATATTTTAGCTTACACATGCAAACGAAGGTTTAACTCTTTTATTTTTCTGCCAAAATAGTTTATGCACCGGATAATTTAGCCTCTGCTTCCTGTCTAATTTCCTTGAATTTGTCCTGATTTCAGTCTCTCATGCTCTATTTCTTTCCTCCTCTCAGTCTGGTTTGCAGTAACGCAGCTCGTTTCCGCCTGGCGGCCGGACACCAGAGGAGGCTCCTGGAGATGGGCCTCCGACGGGCACAGGGACCAGACGGAGGCCTGACCGCGTCACGATACACACACATTGGAGGTGAGTGGACAAGCCTAGTCCTTCCAAAACCAACACCTTCAGAGACTCACCAGCAATCTGTCTTCCAGGATTTGATCTCACCAGTAACGTTCAGGCTGGTTTCCTGTTTGGAATTCCTGTGGCGGGGACAATAGCACACTCTTATGTCACTTCCTTCAACTCCTTGGAGGAGGTCTGGCCACAGGTAACACCATCTCAGTGGCCTCATGTTAGCAGTTTTTATCTTTAAAGTGTCAGGACTGATTGTTCAAACAGTCATTTTGAAATGGAAGTGGGAGTAATGTTGTGCTTGTACCTTATTTTACAAATTCTTTGACAAGTGTTTGACATTCTTGGTTGATACCACGATCAGTACAATAATAATACATTACTACACCTTGGTAGAGCTTTTTGAAGTGACATAAAACTTGTCATGTTAGACAGTTAGAAACTTTTAAGCCAAAGTAACAACTTCTTGTTTTTTTAACTACTTTGTCAACATCAAAAAGAAAGAATTTGGGGCATAAAACTTAAATCAGATACCTGTCAGAAGAGCTTTCTGTGATTTGAGTAACATATTGTTTAAAGAGTTCCTTAGCATCCTGAGGTCTGATTTAGCTCGGACTGTTTTGTGAACTTGCTGTATTTGTTCCCACTCAGACACTTGTGACAGTGAACGGAGACCCCAATCCAGTCGACATCATTTCTCTGACTAAAGGCTGGTTGAGGAGAGTCTGTGAGCTGCTGGGAGCAGAACCTGAGAAAATCCGTGAGGGCGAGCTGGCAGCTTTCCTCTCCTATGCCATCGCTTACCCTCAGAACTTCCTGCCTGTGATTGACAGCTACAGCGTGGGATGGTAACTCCTGACGCTCTTATCTGGGGTTTTATTCTGTTGTTTTTGAGTTATTGGATGATTTGATGTCATCAACTCCCTCAGCCCCTCACTCTCACTCCATAGAGTCAAAAAACTTACCTAAGACCTATAGTGGTCACTTCCTTGAGGATTTGATTAACCCAGGTCAAACAGGGTTCCTACACAGGAAAATCAAGAATATGGAAAAACCAAACTGGGAAGAAGTGTTGAATATTTCCACAATAAAAATGTTTTGTTTAAAAAGCTAAAGTAGTTTTTCAGGTTAGGATAAGTGTGGAAAAATAGCATAAAACAATGATTTATATATAAATATTTATTTATATTGACAGTTCCTTTTAGTTCAATGCAAAAAATATTGATGCCAAAGGGAACCTTACTTATTTACTGACTTCTTTAATTACCCACCCAAAACATCTCCTTCCTTATTGATGTTCACTATTAACTGTTTGTCTGTCTGAGAATATTTAATGAGACTTGGTTAATCAAGTATTTCTTTTTATGTGTTGTAGTAGTGGACTGTTGAACTTCTGCGCCGTGGCCTTGGCGTTGTGTGAACTGGGTTACAAGCCTGTGGGGGTCCGCCTGGACAGCGGAGACCTCTGCAGGCAGTCCATTGAAGTCCGTCGGGTGTTTCGACTCTGCAGCGAGCAGTGAGTTAGGTGCATGATGCACACTCATGTTGGTTTTTATAAGTTTGGCTTGGCTATTTCCGAGAATCTATTGCCTCTCTCATCTGCAGGTTCTCCGTGTCAACGTTTAACTCTCTGATCATCGTAGGGACCAACAACATCTCAGAGGAAAGCATGGCAGAACTCAACAAGAAGGTGACTGAAGTATCATTATTGTTAACATCATCTTTTATTGAAAGTTTCTAATTTTTTCTATGTTTTGCTTCAGGAGAATGAGATCGATGTGATTGGCGTCGGAACGCATCTGGTCACCTGCACCAAGCAGCCGTCTCTGGGCTGTGTCTATAAGGTAATTTCTCAACCAGGGGTGACCACGCTCAGATGGCTCCATCGTGTTGAGCTCTGTGTTGTGATGTTTGTGCTCCAAGCTGGTGGAGGTGAGAGGAAGACCAAGGATGAAGATCAGCGAGGACCCAAAGAAAAGCACTGTTGCAGGGAGGAAAGCTGTCTATCGACTGTTAGATGCTGACGGTGAGATTCAGCATGTTTACTCCACTTTTCACCTGTGAGCATACTCACCCTGCTCTCCTGTAGCAGCTCTGTATTTTTGTTTTGTGGAACCTTGTGCTGCTCCTGATCTTGCTGCAAACATGACTTTCTGTTTGTTTCCACCTGCAGGTCATTCCTTCCTGGACTTGTTGTGTCTGATGGTCGAACCTCCTCCTGAGGCAGGGTGTACATTGACCTGTTATCCTCTAGGGGACAATAACTCATCTGTTTCAGTCACGCCAGCTCAGGTGACCTGTCTGCGAAAGGAAGTCTTCCTAAAAGGGCAGGTTAGTCTCTACATCAAGCTTTTAAAAATATTTTCCCAAACACTTAAAATCAGTTCATGCACTGAGGAAAAGATGAAAAGTTTCAAGTGTCCTCTGAAGCTGCACCCTGTCCTCTTCGTCCATCGTGCAACCCTGGTTTTATATTTTGCAGGGTCTAGAAAATCATCTGCACATGCAAACCTAACAACATGTTATGACAACAGGTTTTTTGTAAACAATGAGACTTAATTATCCAAATTGTTTTTTGTTGTTGTTTATTGTAAGATGTAGAGTTTAAGTTTGAGATTTTTGTCACAATGTACAAAAGAAATTCCTTGAGGAACTTTGACATAACTATCATTTCATTAACACTCTTAACTAACAGATCATACAAAAACCAACATGGCATCTAACATCTTGTCTTAATATTCAAGTTATTCAGTCTTCCATCTTATGGACACTATTAATCAGTACAAAACAATTTTTTTTTTACATATCCAGACTGAGAAGGGACTTTTGTCTTACTTAAATTGTGTCCCATTTTTTCTAGGTCACAGAGCCTCTGTGCAGTGCTGCAGAAACTAGAGCAAAGGTCCAGAGCTCCCTGCAGACCCTGCACCCTCGACATAAGAGGCTGTACGAGCCTGACGCTTACACAGTGAGTTTAAATCTGGTCTGCATCCAATGCAAACCTACTTAGATTTCCTCAATCTCACTAAACAGACAAATAAAAATACTGCATCGTACTTTCTTCATTTGAAGGACTTTAAGCAGATGGTTTTCTTTCCCACCAGGTGGCGCTCTCAGAGAAACTCCGCAACTTGGTTACAGAGCTCCAAAAAGGCAGCAATAGCAACAGCAACTTTCTGTTAGCCAATTAAGAATGTTTATTTTTTTTTGTTTGTTTGTTTCTAAAGTGCCCCGCAGACCAATGTGCACCAGCTGAAGTTGACTTCGGTCTCTATCACTGATTATCTCAAGCTCGATTGAACAGAGTAGGGGGGATTCAGGGTTTGTGGGGATAAACAAATCATTTCAGTGAATGTTACTCAACATGTTTTTGCTAGCTGTTACAATGTTTTATAAAAATCTGGTAAATGCAAAGTGGGCAGTGTAACTTGGGTTACGCTCATATTGCAGGTTTTAACATTCCCATTTTTTTGGTGGCAGCGTTGTTTTGATTATTAATGCGGACCATCTGACTTTCCCTGCAGTATAAAACGTTTGTGGTCCTGAATTGACCTGCATGCGCACAAGACGTGACGTTACATGCAACACGCTGTGTTTGTAAAAGGAAACATAGATGCCACTCATGTCATCATGTGTGTAAGTGCTTTGGAGCAGTTCTGCAATTTGAGCTGATAAAATCCACAACTTTCTGCTGTAATGTTTCTAAATACTTTGACAGGAACATGTAAAATAAATGGAGCATCTGTCACATCTACCACACTTGGTAGATGTCTGGTAGATGTGACAGATTGTTGTTTAATTTTGATCGCGTCACTTCCCACCTGCTCCGGTGCAAAATCTGGTAACCTGTTAATTTAAAGAAGATCAGACAGGCGGCTTAGGAGCACATATAAAATTAGCCTGAGTCTAATTTAAAGACTTATAGCCTTAAGTGTGTTTGTGGCCTTGGGTAAAGTCATATTCAATAAGTCTGAATATTATTGAAAACTCTATTTTTTTCACTAACTAAATACACAAGGTTAAAAAAATACATATTAAATAAACAGATGTTTTCTTTTGTCAATTATGAGGATTTTTCTACGTACAGCTAATGAAAGCACAACATTTAAGATTAGAATATTACTGTACATAACAATGTTAATATTGGATATTAATACCTGTCCAACACCATTTTCTCTTCAAATTCTTATGTAAACATAGCAGTTTATTTTCAAGTGAAAGTAAAGTAGTGCTTACAACTTTAGAAATGGAAGAAAAAATATTCCCTTCCCAAATGTAAAAGCTGACAATTTATAGAAAAGAAGGTTAAAAAAAACATTAAGATGAACTCTGATGGAGTGCTGTGACTCAGAGGAATGTTTTGCAGCTTACATGCGCCATCCTGCCATGCAACCTGGTGTTGTTTAAACGCGGTATGTTTATGTTAATCATAAATAACTTAATGAGTCATATAAACCATCTCTTTGCAGAGTTTGCATCAAATCCTTTTTCTAACTGAACTAACTTAGAAAATGAGAGGCAGAAAGATGTAGTTTTTTGTGACATCTTTAGAGAAAGCTTTCAAACATTTTTCATGAAGATCCTGCAAAGATATGATCCAGATCCAGTTTGGTCCAGACTTCTTCAACTATTTAGATCAAATGTGTCCTCAAAAAGCTGCATTGAAGGACACAAGACAGCAAAACGTATGAGCTCTTTCAGTTAAAGCTCCATTAGTCTAAATCTGCTGAGGAATGTAAATTAAGACCATGTGAGGCTTTTGATTAAGTCTAGCATCAGTACCTCCAAGCTCTAAAACCATGTTTGTAAGCTTATGTCAAGTAGACATGATAGTATTGTTTATTTTGATATGTTTCTATTTTGTCTAATAAATTCAGTTACAGCTTCAAAGGTTTTCTCTTTTGCATATATCCTCACTCCTTCCTCCAGTTTGTGGACTTTGTTGCCCTCTGGTGGTAGCAGAAAAATACTGTTACCGGTACTTAAAATGTGTATTAAATATGAGAACAGTACTCTTTTCATAGCGATTTTACGTGTGTCTTTGAATCAGGCTTCCAAGATTGGAGGTCCATCATCTCTCTTTACTCCAACATAGGTTCTCCACCCCCTGCTTCCTCTTTGTAAAGAAAGTTTGTTTCAATTCTGATTGGTCGCCTTCTTGTCCAGCAGCAGTGAGCCCAGATAAACCCAGAGGACATATGGTGCCTATTAGACATGGAGAGGACATGATATCATCCGTGACCGACTCGTCCCCCTGAGGTGGATCAGTTGGCGCTCACATACTTCACATGTGGGCTGTTTTACAGCCTTCTCACAATTGTGCAGATGCTGGGAGACATATCCATTTTAAAGTTAAGTACCAGTAATGGAAGAAAATGGCTTTACAGTCATAAACTAATTGTGGGAGAGGGACAAAAGTGCATCGTGTAAATGTCTAATTATAATGGATATATGCTGATCAGTAATGAATTTACAATTTAAACTTCCAGTTCATTGCTTTATCCAGTTATTTTGAGGAAGGTAACATATAATTTACTTCTAATGGTGATTACATAACTTTAAGTCCTAACACAAGTAAACTGAACAGCGAGGACACAAAAGTAACATAATCCAGTTTGCTTCAAATATGAAAGATTTTATTATATAAGCATTATTTTTGTAGAACAAATTAAAAAAATTGACTAATAATCGTCACTCAGAGATATGTAAATGGTCTGAAATTATATGGTGCTTTTTGTGCCATACTGACCACACAAAGTTCTTTACACTTCAACTGATCATCAACTTTGAAGCCACAAGGCAGCACTAATTATATTAGTTGTGTTGCCATCCCCACGCCACTAGAGGCAGTAGCAGGCCAGAAAAGATGCGACTAAGCAGCAGATTTAGAAATACACCGAAAGCTACAGAATTTGTTAAAGACTGTGAGCTCCGCTGAAGTAAATAAAAGAGAGAAGTTAAAATACATGCCGAGAAGACAACTATACGATATAATTACATAACTAAATCAGAATAGCACAAAGTCTTTATTATTTATTAATTTTTCATTTTCTTAAGGAAGTAGAGATGATTAAATGACATAAACAAGTCCTGAAAATGGTTCAAGTTTCTCGATGGCCGACCTGTTGAAACTGAGGCAAATATTAAATTCCTGGACAGTCAGCTCAACTTTGCTGAAAGCACTGATTATATTTTTAAGAAATGTTTTCAGAGACTCTATCTTTTAAGAAGACCTTGTGACCTTGGGGTTACACAACTAGAGCTTGTGTACAAGACAATGTTGAGTGTTTTAATTGTTCATCTCCTCAGCTGGTTTAGTCACATGAGCTGCAGATTAACAGACGAAGTTTTAAGAATTCTTTCAATGGCGGGTAAAGTAGCAGGTAAATGCTAGTGAAACCTAATCGTTGTAGAGTTGAAGGAAAATTTCCACCTTGATATATTAAATAGTTTCATCTTATTTTTTCCCATATGTAAGACTCTACCAACATAAAGTCTCTCAGAATAACATGGCACCGTAAAAGCAAAAATGCAAACTCTATCTATCTAACAACCCTGGTTGTAACAACCAGATTTGTTATTCTTCTGTGAACCTAATTCATCGGTTTGTTATTGACTTTTGCTCAATTAGGTTTCTGGTGTATACATTGTAAATGGTATTTTACAATTTCTTTTGTTCCCCCCTATAATTGATGGATATATATAGATATTATTTATAATGTATACAGGTCTTGTCTATGTTATTTTAATTAGCTCTGATGGTGTTTTATTATAGAATATTAGTTGTGCTACCACCCCCACGCCACTAGAGGCAGTAGCAAGCCCGAAAAGATGCGACTAAGTACACCGAAAGCTACTGTGAGGTGCGCTTACGTAAATAAAAGAGAGAAATTCAAATACATGCTGAGAGTGAACCTCCTTCCTAAAGATGAAGATATATCACATATCTCAAAAGAAAATAAAACCGGGAGACCGCGAATAATATATTAAATGGCGCCCCCTTCACTTCCGGAGTGCAATGGTCCCTTTTATAAATAAGGTACGAGACTGACAGTGGTCCGTCCCCGCCCCTTTCTGTTTGCTGCAGCGAGGTGTACTTGTCTTGTCTGATCCTTCCAGCAGCAACAAAAAGGAGGGGAGAAAAAAAAAAATCTGATGGAGCCTTTCCGGTCTGCCTGCCCCGGTTTCCTTTCAGCCCTCTGCTGCTGGAACTGAGGGAGGCGTAGGATCGAGCCCCGGACGAGGAGGAGCCGGGGACTTTAAACCAGTCACGGTTACTCCAAGCTGCTGCTCCCGCCTTGACGTGTTTGTAGACGCTTCATTACATAAGTCTGTGTTTCTGTCACCTCGTTCTGACTCAGTTCTCCTGAACCCAGCAGTGGGACATTTCTGTCTATCATCCCAGCGGCGGCGACAGGCGGCGGCGGCGGTATCAAGGAGTATTTACAGCCGGACTGCGCTGCTCCTTTCTCTGCTGTCGTGGACTCGGGAGGACCAGAAGGAAAACGCGAACTGGGTGGAAACCTGAGCCCAGCGGTGATGAGAACTAACCCTGAGTGGATTTCACTGGTGTGCTGCCAGAAGCATCTGGAAAGGATAACACAGGGATCCACTCCCCCTCTGGAGGACCAGAGCATAATTCACATCTCAGACATTTTGGCGTGTCAGCTCTGCGGCTGCTGCTGAGGGATGTCTTTTAGCTTGTTTTTTCCCTAAGAAATTATCGTTGTAATCACGCTGGCTGTCCTGAGATTCCCAGATTCCCTCCTGGCACCAGTGGGTTTGGATATGCTAGATAGCGGTGCTCCTCTGTGCATTGGCTGAAGGACCTGGATCCTGCTCATAATTAAAGCCCCCTCAGCAGATCAGTGATCCTGATCTCAGCTATGCAGTGAGGATGTGCGCAGCCAGGTTCAGCGGCTGCCTCAATGGCTGCGCAGAGGAGGCCGCCTGCGGTGCCGTCTCTCCGGCCATGGCCTCCAGGATGCTGGACTGGACCGAGGTCGGGCCCCGCATCCTCGAAAGCCTGGAGATGGGCACAGTGATGACCATCTTCCACCAGAAAAAGTCCCAGAGGCCCGAGAGGAAGACATTCCAGATCAAGGAGGACACCAGGCAGATAGTGTGGGGCAGGAGTCCGGATAAAATGGAAGGAGAAGGTGAGTGTTGGCAGCTCAGAAGTGTGCACTTCTGGACCTGCTTCGCCCTTTAAAATGTTATAATGTCACTAAGGGCGACCATGCATGTTTTATCTAGGAAACAGTTTGAATTACAGGCATTAAACTGTTTGTGCGGTGTGCACGGAGGACTGTCCGAGTGGATGTGGCAGAAAATAGGTTCATTCCAAATCCAGATGTTTATGACACAGCAGAGTGAAGCAGCAAAACACAAAATACAGACAGAAAACAGTAAGAAAATTATTTTATCTAAGAAGATGGTTGGTGCAAATGAATTGGCTGCAAAACCAAAATTAACTCAACGTGTGGCTTATAAACATATAGTTCATGACCCACATTTTTTTGCAGTCACATTTTTTTCATATTATATACACAAACTAACATATTTAATTTGGGTTGGTAGCACATTCTTATGGGAAGGGAAACAAAACAGTGGCATAGTTGGTAGCACCGATGTCATGCAGGAAAAAGGGCCTGGGTCTGAATCCCAGTCTGGAGTCTTACTGCAAGGAGTTTGTTTGCATGTTCTCCCTATGCATGCATGGGTTCTCTCCAGGTACTTCAGCTTCCTCCCACAGTCTAAAAACACAACTGTTACGTTAATTAGATTCATAAATTGTATGCGTGTGTGTGTGCATGGCTGGATAGACTGCCAACCTGTCCAGTTTATTTGTAGACCAATGACCGCTAGAGATACCTACTATCCTCTCTCCCTGTGACCCTGAAAATACAAGGAAACCGTAAACCATTTTCAACATTTTTTACTAATTAAAATCTAAAATCTGACAGGATAAGGAGTTAGCTCATTTCAAATCTGAAACGAGCTAACTCCTCGTTAGCTCGTTAGCTCCTGTCCTAATTTACAAAGTCATCTATTAAAGCCCAATAAGAGCAATTTAATCTCAGTGTAACCACAGATGTTATGTGAAGGCCTCAAAGGTTTGCTGGAGAGCATTCAACAACAAATAGCAATTTCTTTGATTTGGAGTATTTTGAATAAGTGCACAGTATTTTCTTATGCTGCAACTTTGCCCTTGCTCTATCTTATTTTTACTCTTACTCATTTTTTACATATATCTGACTCTAGATGCTTCAACTTGCCTGTGACTTGACTTCAGGTACACCAGAAGTTCTCCAGCGAGGGACAATAAGGGTTATTCTTCTTTTAATCTTCTATTCTAAAACCAAAGAACACACCAAACAGGTCAGGGATAAAGCTGTGGAGATGTTTACAGCAAGGTTTGGTAATTAATCAATATCCCTTACAGTATTGTTTGATGATCTAAATATGGAAGGAGCATGCTACAGCTGCAAACCTATCAAGAAATAGCAGGCTACCTAAAATCACAAGGCAGGCAAGGAGAACATCAGTCAGGAGCTGCTTGTCCTTCACAAATGTGCTCAAAACGTTTTTGATATTCCGCTTATTTCGAAAAATCACAATTTTGCTATTACAGTGTTTCCATTACATAAGAAACACAATTAAAATCACACTTGCATAGGTTTATTCAAGCTATAAGTCATTAAAAAACATGCCGCGCCATCATCTCCCCCTACCACTCCCTGTCTTTTTCTTCATCTTTTCCACCTGTAGTAACATCCGGATGTGGTAACATCTGGTTGTTACTCATATGATGTGAAAAAAGTTTCCATTGCAGTTTTGCGAAATACAATCTTGCGCAAAACCTTCTTATCAAAAAAATAGTTGTTTTTTTTAAATTGCTGTGTTCCAAGTGTTTTATTTTTTGTAATTTTAATTTGGCCCATTATATGGTCAATGGAAACACAGATATGGGAGGAGCTGCACAGGTCAACGGCTCAAGTTGGAGAATCTGTTGACATCAGACAGATGTTGGCTGATCACACAGCATGGATTGTGAGTGTTCACAGTGACATCTGTTCACTTGTAACTCAGCGAGGATGTTAGTTTTAGGCTTTGAGAGTTACAAGGTTGGGCTGGACAGTGGCTCGGCAACGAAATTAAACAACCAAAATGTACACACCCTAAATGTGCTTTAGTTTTCTCATTAGTAACTCCTCCTGCAGGCCTTCTATCTTAGGAACGATACATCCTGTAAAATATTTTTGCTAAGATCAGTTTCCAGGTTAGACAGCAGGGCCCAATCAACGAAGAGGGCCAGGCTATGTAAACAAGATGATGCTACGGACTGAAACACAGCAGTATATCAGTAGAGATGAGGTGTTCTGCTCCTGTGTCGGGTAGGTTGGATGTCTTCCATATCAGTTCTCAAGAGTTCATAATGTCCCAGCCACTGCATATCACAGAGCTCCTGTGCATCGTTTAGATTTTCCCCAGGTCATGTTGACTCAAACGTGTCAGAAATCGTGCTGATGGAGACAGAAACTCAACACCAGTAAGTGTTTTCTCCTGCTGCATTCTTTCTGGAAAGAGGCGACGGCTTGGTTTGTGTTCGTCTTAAATCAGGCGTCGATGACCTGCCGGAGTATTTCGTCAGCCAAACAGAGCAGATACAAGAGTTGTCTTGCAGGTTGCTGCTGTGTCAGAAAGCTTTTGAGTTGTTTTAGAGAACTGCTGTTCTTAACCTTTATTTAAACCTTTTTTCTTTTTTTTGTACTCCAATTCATAGACTTTTTAATTTATGATGTAGGAAATAACTTCAAATAACAAATACTGATTTCCATTCAGTCTTTAGTATCTAAACCTTCCAAAGCCACACATTTGCAGAGTTGTCCCTTCTCCCTCCTCATGTCAAAATGTGACATTCTGTCGTGGAAAGTCCGGTCGCATTCCCACTCAGCTGACACGCTGTCACGGCCTCTTCAGCTGACAGACAGAGCTCAACCCTGTGACCTCTGCTTCCTCCACTTTGACCTCCCAGTAACTCTCCAGGCACGGCGGCGTGCTGCTGCCGCACGGGTCCTCGACTGGCCTCAGGCTTCCTGGCTGGATGTGGATCCCAACAGCAGACGCTTGTCGCTCGATCCGTCCGCCCCGTCTAGGGCGTGGAGGCTATTGTCTGCAACCCGGATTTTGTGGTCTGAAGACGGATTTGTTGCAGTTAAAGTTGGCGCAGAAAAAAAAGAGACTTAAAGCATTCTCAACTGGCATGATAGAGTTTCCTTCTGTCTGCCATGTGTCTTTCTAACGTTATGGCAGAACCCTGTAAAGAAAATAATCCCTCAGCCTCAGAAGAACAGGCCGGATATTTTTCACATCAGAGAGATGTAGGTAACTCAAGACAAGGAAGGAATAGTAAAAGTATAAACATGCGTAACATGAATACACCAACATTTTGTCTGAATATAGAGTGGACATGAAAAGTGTCCACTCCCATTTTAAATTAGAAGCTTTTCATGAAGCAAAAATGGAGAAAACAAATTCAAAACTTCTTCCAGATTTACTTTGAGCAGCCTTTGGTTCCTTTTGTTCTTTCACTCTTCTTGTGTTCAGAATTGCCAGCAGTTCTAGTGAACCTGAACTGAATCTACATGTAGCATATTGACTGATCAGAGCTACTGCACATATCTCCTCATTATTCGGAAGATTAATATTTTTGTCTACTTATATTATGAAGTTGTGGTTTTCCTAAGATTCCTGTCTCATTTCTGGTTTCTCCTCTAATTTAGCATTGTCAGGATTCTGTCTTTGTTTTTAAACCCCGCTATATTTCCCAATCAGGTTTATTCATCCACACATTCTCATGCAGACTAATGAAAATGTTCCTTTTACACACACACACAATCACGCACGCACCCCCCCCCCCACACACACACATGTTTTCGTAACCCCAAATCGGCCCTTTACAAACAACCTCCCACCGGACGAAGCCTCCAGCAGATTCCAGGAACTCAGCGGGTCTCTCGTTCACTTTGTCTCCTACAGTTCTACCTCTTTGCTTCCTCCTGCTCTCATCTCTCCATTCTTTTCCTCCCAGCTATAATTTCCAAATTTCCGGCCCCCACACGTTTACCTAAACACCCTGCTTGTTTTCAGATATGCCCTTCTCACTCTGTTTTCTTTCACTTTTCTTTTGCGTTTTGAGGTCGTTATTCACGTTGATCTGTTTGACCTCCTAACTCATCACCTCTGCCAGCTCTTTGTTTTTCTTTTTCCTGTGGTTTGCTTTAATATTTGTTTTATCCTAGCACACACAAGTCTCTGCAGATATAATTTTTTTCCAAACTTGGATTGACTCTCACCTCAGCTCCAATCAGGACCTATGAATTTCAGTAGGATTTAGCTTCAGTAAAGTTGGGTACTACATCAGGAAAAATACTAAAATAAGCTAAAAAAATAAAGAAAAAGCAAGAACACAGACTCTGATTCTGTGTTTTGCTTTTAGATGAGTGCCTTGCCAAGCAGTGGATGTATAAAATCCTGAGGCACAGGAAGTGTAGGGTTATCAGGGAGTGTCTCCCTTCCCGTCTCAGATTGAAGGACTGAAAACAAAAGGTCTGAATCTTCTGCAGGAAGGAGAGACATTGAACACAACTGAGGCGCCACTGGTACTACGAGTGGTTTGACTCATGAAATTAGTATTTTTGAACACAGTTAATGTTAGCTCTTTGTTCATATGAAATTTAAAGTTGAAACGGTTAATTACAGTACAGAATAACTCCTTATAAACAGAAATGAAACTAACATCAGTGAAATTTAGTTAAATTAAGTATTTTGTACATTGGAAAACAACCTTGAAATCCAGTTTTTGACTTGTTCAATGTATTTTGTGGTAGTCCAAGATTGTTGTGTCCTCATGCTCATGGGAATATTTCTTTTATTTTAAATCAGTTTGAAGACAGATGTATTTATAGTAGCAGAGCTTTATATGCCTTGTAAAAGTGCAACACATGACTCTTTTGATGAGTAGTTTATGTGTTGTAATCTGTAAAAAAATATGCTGGCGTGTTATTGTGTTACACTTGTTTCTGGAAGTTAAAATTTCTGAGCTGTTTATCTGACAAAGGAACTGGAACACTCCTGAAATGGGATTTTTGACAGTCTTTTAGCAACCTTCTGTACAAAATCCAATATGGCTGCTGCATATTTAACTATACTTCATGGGTCCAGTAACACAATGCTTTCCACTTCTGGTGTTTTATAAATCATCAAATTAGTCCCACAGGGTACAATATATTATTAGTTTGTGAATAAGCTCTCTAGATTAAAGAAATGCTGATAATGCCTTTACATGGCAATTTGAATAAAATCAGTGTTATCTCCCTCAAACAGAGAACTTCAAGTAGCTTGGTGTCTTGTGGAATAGAGTGGGAGATGGATAGACAGACAGGGGCCTCTGCTGCAGTAATTAGAACCTTGCTCCAGTCTGTTATGGTAAAAGAGCAAAGCCAATAAGCAAAGCACTTGATTTACCAGCCTGTTCCGCTCCAAGCCATATGGACTATGACCCAAAGAAGTTTTTGTCCACATAAGAATAGTACTGACATTCTGCTACTGAAGTAAAATCTTAATTTCTTTTAAGGTTTTTTAAAACATTTTTATCCAGGGAGGAGACAATAGTTGTGAAGATGGCTGTGGTTAATCAAAATATAAGCATAAAAGATGTAAGGATTGTATTTCAAATGTAAGTCCGTCATTGTGATCACTGGAGACTTTTTGAAGGGTTCATTTCCACCAGAATCTTTGTAATTTTTTAGTTTGATCAAATTTCTTGGACTTCATCTAAACTCGGGGTGCCATCTGGCAGGGAAAGATGTGGCCAACTGTCACAAACTGGTTTATTTCACTGGAAATACTATGCAATTATGAGCAGCTGGCAATTTCAGGTCAACAGAACATGCAGCTGTTTTTGTAGTCTATATTTCACTCTAGCACTGAGAGCTAACTGAGAAGGGAGAAACAGCTGCCTATGAAGCAGCTCTGATAATGAAACATACTAGTGTAGAACATCAGATCTGAGTCATCTGTATGTTTCTCATATTCTGACCCTTCATGTTCATTAAAGGTGATGTCAGCCTGAAAGCTAAAGCAGTACTGCGTCCTTATTACAGCTGTGTTTACAGCAAAGGCCAGGATTAAAAGGTTGTGGTGTGTTTCTGTGAAGTGGAGGAGTTGTGAGCTGAGAGCCTGTTTTCCTCAATGTCCAACGCCCAAACTCAGTGGCAGGAAATGATAAAGGGAATGCAAAAAAGAAAATAAAATCATAGCAGTGTCTTGGTTTGTGCTTTGCTGCTTTGAAATGACTCCGCTTTCACGTAAACACCTTTGTGATCTGAGGCCTCTAATTGACACTTCAGATTTGTTTTAAAAAATAAGACCCGTCTTTTTAGACAGCATTAACAATTTAATTATTGTGTTTTTGAAGCACAACAAATGTGCCTCCATTTGCATACATAACTTATATGTTGATTTGGATGCAAATCAACTTGCAAGTTTGTACAGGTTACCAGACTTCTCTTTGGGCACCTAAGATTTTATTAGCAAGTATATACAGTGCAGCATATGCAAGATACTCATTGTTAATATCTTTCTGCCAAGCACAAAGTTAGCAATTTTTCAACAATAACAAGCTACTCTACTTAATTAAGTTGGAGAAAATATTAGAGTTGTCCATGAGCTTATCTTGCATGTGGTCAGGAACCTACAACTGAAGCACACCTGTATGCAGATGACCCCATGCTTTACATTACCAGACTTTACAGTTGAGTCTACTCTGAGGAAGACAGTTGATAGCCATCAAACTGCTGTTTAGTTGCAATGTATGAGTTTAGGTTAGTTTTAATCTGGTAGGAAACTAAATTAATTTATGTTTTTCAGAACTAAATTTTGAATATAAGGTAATATAGGTATTTCTTCCTATATTACCTTTAATAGTGAGAGATTTTCATATCACAACACTGTATGCTTTCTAGTACAGTATCAAATTTGTCAAAAGGTTAAATAAATTGATGATGCTACAGAAGTATGCATCTTTTGACTCAGGCCCTCTAACATGAACGTTGTACCCTGACCTGCAAGAATCTTCCCTTTTTTTGATTCCTCATGATAACCATCCATGGTTCCTGCACTGTGGTTCTTCTCTGTGTAGTTGAAGCAATAATAGTCTGCTCAACTGCTTCTACCTGTTTTATGCCCATATATGGAGCAATACACTCTGTCTTTGGTGCCGTCACAAGAGAGATGATTAGTTATTAAACTAGACAGGAAGTGAGGACAGACAGCCGAAACCTTTGTGTAGTTTGAATTAATTTGAAAACTTTTTCAAAGAGAAATACGAGCCAGAATTAATTGGAAAACATCAACCATTGTTTTAACTGCTTTAAATATTTCAACACTTTAAATATTTCAAAACTCTTTAACATAAAAAAGAGTTTTTACAGTGCATGGCAATGTTTATTTTTAACAAAGTGATAAATGTTTTTTGTTCTTTTTACCTTTTTGAATATGAAATTATATTTCTGCTTTTGAACACTTGAATGGAGATCAAAGAATGATTTCTTAAAACGATCAACTAAAATCCAGCCACCATGTGAGGAAGATGATGCTCTCAATTAATCTCATGCCAAACATTCTCCCTGCCGTCTGCACATGGAGACCATTCAGATCAGAACCAGATCTACTTTTGTCTCTTTGATTCAGGATTATTTACAACCTCCTGAAGGCAAACCACATTGATTTGAACATGATTTGTTTCTTCTGTTGCTTGTCTGCTATCTGCTGGATAAATGACTTAAGCTGCAAAGACATATTTTTCAGTGGCCAAAATGTATAAAGTTGCTGATTTCGTGTACAAGAAGTTCCATTTGTGGAAAATTGTTGTCAAGGATTTTTGTAAAGCCGCTCAGCCATGTGTGAATGTGCTGAGTGTCTATGAGAGTGTGTTTATATGTGTTTGCACTGGACATCTGCTATGTCAATAAGCTGGAGGTTTTCTTTGTGGGTGTGTCAACTACTGCAAGTGTGAAAATAGAGTCCAGAGTTTACATCACATTCTGCGGTTGCTCCCTGAACCTTAACCCTTCAGAGTCAGCTTCACTCACTGCTAACACGCTGTCCGACTTTGACTCTTTGACAATGGACCCATTGTACAGTTATTTCTATGACTTAAATTACAACACATAATATATTTTGGTAAGAAAAAAATATAAGATAGACTCCTATCTTATGAAAGTTGGTTTAGACATCGACATTTATATTTGGCTAAGAGCAAACCCACATTGCTGACACAGGATTTACCCAAGGTTGTTGCTTGGCCTACACGGATACCACAATTTGGTACAATCTGTCTGTGTGCAACTTCAAGATGGGAATCATTAATGCATTCAGATGTTTCAATCTGTTTATTTTGGGATTTAAATGGCTTGTCTTGCTCAAGTTTGACACCAAAGATGAGATCAAGGACACCATCCAGAGTTATCGACTGACTATAAGCAGTTTGTTTTTCAGACACATGGTGCAAACATTACAATCTCAGTTTAAAAGCTGACGACTAAGTTAATCAGACTTTTATGTCCTTAATACATAAATACATAGAAGCCTTTCTTTGTTATTAAGCAATTCAGTTCAGTAGTCTAAACAAATGAATAGTATTTCTCGGGCTTAAGGGAATATCATCAGCATACTACTGGGAGTATGCTGATGATATCCATGTATCCAACGTTTGCCTATACCTGTGTATTCATGCATGAAAGCTGAGGTTATGCCTGACTATCTCCATCAGTCATTTACATGGTTGAGTATGATCATCACAACAATAGAAATGTTGAAAACATGTATATGGTAAATAAAATTGGTCAAAGAATCAAACTATGTGATACTTCGTAGGTTTGGTTCATGAAGATGCATCAACATGAACAAATCAGAATGTTTTCCAAACTTAAAATTTGCTTCATCTTTTTGTTTTAGGAATATTTTCTTATTAAAATGTCCTTAAGGTCCCTAAATTAACATTTTGTAGTTTTCTTCTAAATTTAAACAAGTAATATAGAGAATTGTTTTATTTTGCAGTAACATACGTTATTATTTTGAAAACAACAAACAACCCAACCCAACCAAAAAACAAAAAAACAAATGGCCTTTTTTTTCCCCTTTCTCTCCCACTGATGCAGCTTTTACCGGTCAACTTGACCAGAATAATTGATCTTTTTAAAGTAACTTTAAAGTACAATAAAAACTTCAGGTCTTTTTGCAAGTCTGACAAGTGTTCTTGCAGTTAAAGATGTCTGCAGATATTTTTCTCTTCCTGCAGCCCATGGTTGAGATGTTTGAGGATCTGTTTCTGGTCTCCTGCACACAAAGTGACCATTTGTGCAGCTTTCCAGCAACAGGTTTCTGTGTGTTTGGCACGGAAATGAACAACGTGCCAAAGTGTGATTAATGGTTGAACATATTTGTGTTCATGCAACTCTATCCTTCCTCTCTCCTCCTCCTCTTCTTCCTCCCCCAGTTGACATACGGGAGATCCGGGAGCTGCGGTTGGGGAAAGGCTCGCGTGACTTTGAGCGGTACCCGGAGGAGGCTCGTAAACTGGACTCGGCCCACTGCTTCATCGTGTTGTATGGCCTCGAGTTTCGCCTGCGGACGCTCAGCTTGGCAGGTCTGCATTAATTTGGATAGATTAAAGGTCCCAAAACTTTCTGCTTTTATTTTGTAGATTTATTTCTTGACCTAAGAAATCTTTAAAAAAATCAGGTATGCATCAGAGTCTGTATATTTTGTTTGGTCTAAAGCCAACAGTATGATTTCAGTTTCCCACTTTATTGCTTTGGCTGAATAAACCCTCTCCCTGCTTGTATCCTGAAATCTAATAAGAATTTATCACTAATGACTTCACTGGTTTTAGACAAAGATAGTATAGGTTTGACACTTAACAGTTGTTCACATGGGTTTATGTTGCAGGTCTGCAATTTTCACAAACATAAGGCTGTCTTGATTTCATCTTTAAGTATAAAAAATCACACATTAATCAAGTGATTATCAAAATTAACAGCAATGTTATATGCGATGTGTATAAAATTGCATATAATTTTATATATGCAAGCTGTGTGTGCGTGTGTGTCTGTGTTTGTGTTTCTTTACCAAAGGTTGAGTATTTCCTCTGATGTTGAACTTTGACTCATCAAATATGACAACAGTTTTTCCTTTCTACGAAATGTAGAAAAATAAAGGTTTTGGGTTTATTTTATACACACTTTTCTTAGAGATTATTTTTGCACAGCTAAGTAATGAGAATTGAGATTTATTGAAGATGGCCTGTGAGGTGCCACATGGCTTTGTATTGGAGCCAGAATTGTTTATTTTGTATATCTGGGATTTCTATAACATATAAAGGCAGTTATAATTTGCTTAGCTTGTCAATGATACTAATATTTTGTCCCAAAAAATGTGGTAATGGATACTACTGATTTGTTCTATATTTTCTTCTGTGTGATGGCAGCCTACAGTGAAGAGGAAGTCAACATGTGGATTGCGGGTCTGAACTGGCTGATGGTCGATACCCAGAGAGCACCGGCACCACAGCAAATAGAAAGGTCTGTAAACCATTCAATTTTCAAAAATATGCCATAACAGTTTCTGTGAAAACTACTTGATGGAGCTTTGCGCTGTTGTCATTTTGGCTTTGAATATATTTTTAACTTTAAGACCAGTGGTTATCTATAATAGAAACATTAGTAATGGACTCTCCATGCCTAAAGAATAATATAATACATCCCCACTTAAAGACTGAATTTTCCTAAAACCTAGATTAATTAAGATTAATTAAATTTAAGGCACATCTTTTGCAGAGGCACCAATAAATGTGGAGGGTACTGCGGCGACTGTGGCTCTGTGCGGCGACTGTGGCTCTTTGGTAGAGTAGTCGTCTTGCGATCGGAAGGTTGTAGGTTCGATTCCAGCTTCCTCCTGCCACATGTCGATGTGCCTCTGGGCAAGGCACTTAACCCCAAATTGCCTACCGATCTGCGTATCGGTGTATAAATGTGTGCGTGTTTGTGAGTGCGACTGGGTGAATGTGACTCTAGTGTAAAGCGCTTTGAGTGGTCAAAAATGACTGGAAAAGCGCTATATAAGTTCAGTCCATTTACCATTTACTGGCATTAATGAGCTAAATAAACCTTCCATTCAGGAGCTGACAGACTGGTAGGTTTTACAGTGCAATAAAATTACATGTTTCTGAAGTCATTAAAGCACTTATCAGTGCTCCCCTGGTTGCTATTTAGTGACGTCTGGCTGCAGCAGGGAAGAGGCAGCCTGGACATGGACTCAGAGAAGACAAATATTTAGTTAGCGATAAAAATATTTATTACCGGTGAATGTTCAGAGGCTGTTTTAGGCGTCAGGGGTGAAAGCAGGAAAACACCACGAGGCTGTGAAGCAGACAAACAGCTTAGTGGGAATGTTGGGAGGAAATGAAAAGGCTAATTTCGTCTGTTTTTCTGAAGTTATTTTTAGGAAGGGCCCATCAGCTGATTTGAATGATGTTTAACGGATTCCATTCGGATCATCTTTAAGTTTAGTTGTTTAAAGGACGAAAAAAAAGAATACAAATATTTTTTGTACCATTGTTTTAATAACCGTTGTATCTGGAGTCAAGTTTTCTGGTTCTTATTCAGTTTGCATTTTTAAGCCTTTTTCTTGGTTGAAGTATTAAATAGAATTTTATTCTATGGAAAATAAAGTCTGAATGAGTCATCTCATTCAGACTTTATGAGTCTAAATGATACTCATAAAGTCTGATTTATGCAGTTCTTCCAGTTCTGCAGTTCTTCCAGTTCTCACCTATAAGAACTAACGATGTTACTTACTGTATGTACTTACTTGAAATATGTATTTGCATTTACATAACCTATAACTACAATATTAATATAACATTTTTTAATCTGTTAGAGTAAGTGCAGGATGAGCTACACCTGAGAAAAACAAAGAAAACACTTCAAGACCTGTGACAGAGCAGATGAACCTGAATTCTAATAAATCTTAAACGCTTCATGTGTTTGTAACTCTGACAGAAATCTTGTTACCACACACATTTTAGACTTAATACCCTAATTTTAAGGCTCAGGGTTAATACTTTGTCATACTTGGGGTACTATGATGTCCACCCATTTAGCTTTTTTTCAACTATGCCTTGCTGACCTCAGAACTGCCTTCATTCTTTTTTTTCTTTTACTTCATTACTTCATTTAGAGTCTCCTGTTCCGCCACTTTTGAAAGGTGTTGCAGACAGCTGGATTACAGTAAACTCATTGACATACTTGAGGAACCAGTTTGAGATGATTTGCAGTATATTTTTGTGCTCTGTCTCGGAAGTAAGATGCTCAGGGTGTGCCAGGAAAACACGTCCCACACCATTACACCAGCAGTACTGGCCCCATGCATGTTGAGCCTTTCTAGTAAAAACACAAAAGGGCAGCTGATGAGCCAGCAGGAGAGATAAAGTCATTTAAAGTTTTTTTTCAAGCTGCTGAATGATGTAAGACATGTCATCTGTCTGCCAGTAATCTGGGCCTACGGTTGATTCATTAACGTGTTGTCCAGCTGTTATTATTGTGGCGACCGTATCAGTTTTACAACTGATTACAGTTTTATTGTGATTCTAAGTACAATTAATTGTGCTTAAAACATACTGTGAAGGTGAAACTTGTTAGTTTTATTTAGCATTAATCAAGTATTCTTTCTCTTCTGCCATTGAGTCAGACAAAATCATTTTTAATTGAAAACAAATAGTGCATTAAAAACTATCTTTAAGTCTTATTGTTTTTCTTTTTCAGTACTGCTTATTTTCCTCTAAACATTTTAGCTCAGGCCAGTTTTCAGTCAGCATCCTTTTCCTCTGTCTCTGCAGGTGGTTGAGGAAACAGTTTGAAGTCATGGACAGGAACCACGAAGGCTGGTGAGTGACTCACCGCAAACATGTCAACACCCAATCACAGTTTTAACAGCAGCCAGTGAGGAATGCTGCAGCTTTGCAACAGTTGGCAAATGAAGGTGAAACCAGATCTAGGTGTCATCAGAGAACATGTTAGGACTTCATGCTTCTGTTTTGGTGTTGGCTTCTCCAAGACAAACAACCTGTCACTGCTTGATAAGAAGCAGGAAGTGATGAAAGAATAGGGAGAGGGCAACTTCCTGTCCTCTGTGAAAATAGAAACAGTAGCCAGTTGGAGCCCTGGGAGGCGACCGGACTCAAAGTGAGCAGAGATCCAGGTCGAAGACCTTGAAAAACCCTCTCTGGTTCAGAGGACTGAGCTGAATTTTTTCTCTCCACCTACTTTTTGAACTTCCTTCCTCTTTCTGGTTCTGACTGTACCATGTGTTTACCTAATTACCAAATGATTATCCATGTGCTGTTCTTTCATAAAACAAACTGTGTGACTAACTGAAGCATATGTACCTGCTGGCGTCCTCCGTTTCTCGTATTTGTTCTGTCCAGATTTTATGTAGTGTGGGTGCTGCTACTTTTAGATTGCAGCACCCCAAACCAAACGGCTAAATTGGCTGATCCAAGAAACTGGATCATCGCTAGGACAATGATCCCAAACCAGAAATGAATCAACTTGACCATGTTAAGACATGGTCAACACCTCAACCTGATTGATATGCTTTGATAGAAGCATAAAGAAGCTGAACAGAACAAAATCTCTGTGACTCTCGATGACCTGAAGCACCATTAAAAATAAGATTTGATTAGAATACAGTGTTAGAGGCAAATAAAGCCACACCTATAGCAACTGCTTAGGATATTTACTGTAAAAGGTTCTACAGCAAAAGTTTGTTGTCTTTTAAATTGTTCTTGGTGACTCATTAATGACAGTGTGATAGTATGACTGATACTTATCTTTTCTTTCCTCTGCAGCATCACATTGAAAGATGTCAAAGCTCTTCTGCCTCAGATCAACTACAGAGTCCCAAACATGCGCTTTCTCAAAGACAAACTGCAGGCCAGATGCTTTATGATTTTGTGTTTTTGATCTCTCTGAAATTGAGCCTAGCACCAGTTTGGGTCATAACTCCTGTTTTCTGTGTTTCTCCAGGAGGTGGAGGCAAAGAATGAACTGTTGTACTCCAACTTTGCACAGCTCTACAGGACGCTTATGTTTGACGCTCAGAGGAGTGTAAGTCTTGGACTAATTCAGATACAATTTTGCTTTAATAGTCACATTTCATAAAAAAGCCTGGCAAACAGTTTTAGAAAAAAGTTGCATGAAAAGCACGAAAGGCCACCGATTTTCAAAGACTTAATTATGATGTAAAGTGAAACAAATAGGTTAGAAAGTTCCGAATCCCTCTTCTTTAGGGAGTTTTACACTGATACTTTGACAATTCCCACCTCTGCTGTTTATGCCTCACCTGACCCCCTCCTACCTGCTTTTCACCTGAGTCCTTCCCTCTACCTCCTCAGATTATTGAGCAGCTGGATCTCTCCTTTCCCCTGCGGTGAGTTCCTCCACCTTCACCTCCGTTTTCTCCTCCTTCACACCCCAGTGTTCCTAGTGTACTTGTCCAGTCAGTCTTTATTACAGCAGTCTTGTATTTCACAAAACGTTTCCATGTGTTTGTGCTGTCTTAATGGCACTAAAATGTTTCTGTTTCTGCTTGGTGCACGAGAAACATTTCCCTAATGTTAAGAGGCATTACCTTAAAAGTGGTGTAATTAGATTTGGCCCAACCAAAGGAAAAAGTCTGCTAATGTATCACATCTCCTTTCTCTGAAAGCTGACCTTTACTCTTGTTCAGCTTTCACACATCTGTGGTCTAACATCTTAAGTTTGGTGTATTCGTAGAAATGTGGATCGACCAGAACTTTGTCAGATCTCCCTCTATGACTTCCAGAAGTTTCTGCAGATGGACCAGAGGGTAAAGAGTTCTCATCAGCACCACACACACACAAACAAAAATCCCTGAAGCCTGCTTTGCCTCAGCTTTCTTTTTTTGTGTTTATTTCAGGAGTCCTGGGCATCAGATTTGAGTCGAGTCAGGGAATTTCTCATGACCTACATGAGAGAAGGACCTCAGCCTGAACCAATGCTGCAGCTGGATGAGGTGACAAAACCTCTGAGACACAAGAAAGAAATATTTGAAGGATTGTGCCATCTTACTGTACATTTATTTCTGTTTTTTAGTTCCTTACTTTCCTGTTCTCAAAAGAAAACTCTGTGGCAGACCCTCGACTTTCACCAGTTGTCCCTGATGACATGAAAAGGCCGCTGTCACAGTACTGGATCTCCTCTTCACACAACACGTAAGATAACCAAGTCCATAACGCAAAAGGAAATGAAGAGTAAAAGAAAATGGATAAGGTTACATATTTTTATGGCTAATTTCTATGTTATAGAGGTACCCATTTTGATCTTCTGAGTAGATCAAACTCAGTTTATTCAAAAGCTGAAAGAATGAACTTCCAAAAAAGAAAATAAAAAAGATAATTTTGATTAAGACTATGGGAAAGTTTTCATTGACTTATACATTTGTATTTTCATTGTGAAGAGTTACTTTCAGATTTATTTAGATTCAGATTTATTTATTTATTTTCTATATTTTAATGTGGCCCCCATTCTCAAGGTTTTTCAAAAGGGATTTTAGCTGTGATTGTTGAACCAAAGAGATGTTTAAAATTTGCAGCATTCAGCTTGTTTTGTATAGTTTGGCAACATATAGTTTAAAGTCAGTACAATAATAGAAAACAAACATTGTTAGTAATTGTATTTTTAAAGTTAAATTATTTTCAAGGAAAATATTATGTGCATTAATCTAAAACTAACAATTACCACTGTTTCAGAAGAAGCTGCTTTACTTTGAGACTTTTAGACAATAATTTCTTGGATTTTTTACTGATATTTCTTTGTTCAGTTTTAACCCTGTACACATAGCATGAGCATGTGTTACCTGGTCTTTCAGGTACCTGACAGGTGATCAGTTTTCGAGCGAGTCGTCTCTAGAAGCCTACGCTCGTTGTCTTAGAATGGGCTGCCGCTGCGTTGAACGTAAGGAAGGCATTTTAAAGCTGCTAGTAATTGTTGGGGTTGGAAGATTGATTCTGTCTTTGAGAGCCGATGTTGATTCTCTGCTTTGTGCTCTCAGTGGACTGCTGGGATGGACCAGATGATCTGCCAATCATCTACCATGGCCACACTTTAACCTCCAAGATCAAATTCCTGGATGTGCTGCACACCATCAAAGAACACGCCTTTGTCACATCCGAGTGAGTTCAGCTAACCTTCTTCAGCCGTTATGTTTGCTATAATCACCTTCAAAATATGAGTGAAACAACATTTTTAAACCCAGACCCTCTGCAACAGCTCAATTCACCTTCCCGTTGTTATACCTGTGCAGGTATCCTGTGATCTTATCCATTGAGGACCACTGCAGCGTGGTCCAGCAGAGGAACATGGCAACGCACTTCAAGAAGGTGTTCGGAGAGCTGCTGCTCACAAAGCCAGTTGACAATAACGCGGACGAGCTTCCTTCACCCTACCAGCTCCGCAGGAAGATCCTCATCAAGGTGAATTCTTGATGCCTATTTGAGACCAAAACATCTTTGAATGCTGAAAATCTGACTACGAGTCAAATGGAGCCCTCCATATTCATGAGACGGTTTAGAAATCTGTAACGAGCCTGTTAATTTTGCATTAATTCTTCATTATGAAGAATCTTATTCCTTGAAATCTCTAAACAGAAAAGAGAAAAGTTGCTTACTGAATCTCTTGTTTAATTATTTCATTGCAGCACAAAAAGCTGGTGGAAGGAACCTTGTATGAAGAGGTGACTTCAGCTAGCTACTCTGAAAACGACATCAGCAACTCACTGAGGAATGGCATCCTTTACCTCGAGGACCCCATCGACCATGTGAGTATTCCTGTTTTTATTCAAGAAACACTGAAGTTACCACAATGATTGAAGCATCACAAAATAAATAACAAATGTCAGGAAATGTACTTAAAACGGAATAACTTTTGAAATACAAAAATATAAAAAACTAAATCCATTTTATTGAAAAAAAAAAAAAATCAAATGACAAAACATAACATGCCTGTTAAATTTAGGCTAATTTCATTCATTTTAATATTTTCCCATTTATTGCTATTCTTGTTTTATTGATAACATTTCTCACCGTACATAGGATAAGAAAACATTTACAGGTAGACGTAAGGACAGCAGTTGTAGCAAAGACATACAGGCGGTTAAACCTCAAATTCAACTGGCTTTTACCACAAAATAGGCAGAAGCTCGCTGTGGCTTACGCCTGATTGGCTCAGAGCAAAAAGAACATTATTATGAAATACAAGATATAATAGAAAATAAAAAAATATGAAACAAAAATACAGTTAGAATGAATATAACATGTTTCAAGGGAAATTTCTTTAAAAAAATACAAATACAAAAGATATTTTACAATTTTTCAATATTAATAGTATTTTCCTTTTGACACTGCATTCATTCCTAAAGAACTCTGTACACCTGAACTTATCATTGCTGAAATATTTTTGTGTACTTTCCAGACCTGGACACCACATTATTTCGTCTTGACCAGCAATAAGGTTTACTACTCAGAGGAGACATCTCGCTACCAAACAGCTGATGAAGAAGAAGAAGATATGTTAAAGGAGGTAAGGAGATAATCTGGTCTTACTAACAGAGTAAAAAGTCTATATTGTCTGTTTGACATCTTTAATGTTAAACCTTCATGCTTTTCCCCCCTTCTGGGCTTTGACAGGAGTGTAACAACAACGAGCAGCACTGTGCAGAGCGCTGGTTTCATGGGAAGCTGGGAGGAGGTCGCGACGGTCGGCAGGTGGCAGAGAAGCTGCTCCAGGAGTACTGTGAAGCCGGGGGTAAAGACGGCACCTTCCTGGTGCGAGAGAGTGAGACGTTTGTTGGAGACTACACCCTGTCCTTCTGGTTAGAGTCATTTCTCTTTTAACTTGGTACAATGGCAACTGAACGGTGCATATTAGGTTAAGATTACAGCTCTCAAATTCTCATCCAACAAATCACAGTAGAAAATTGACTTTTCCTCCTCCAGGCGTTCTGGTCGGGTGCAGCACTGCAGGATCCACTCACGTCAGGAGTCTGGGTCCACCCGATTCTACCTGACAGACAACCTTGTGTTTGACAGCCTCTACCATCTCATCTGCCACTACAGAGAGGTGCCGCTGCGCTGCAATGAGTTTGAAATGAGGCTGGAAAGTCCCGTGCCGCAACCCAATGCACATGAGAGCAGAGAGTGAGTGACTCAGACTAGGAAAACTTGTGGAGAAAATATGTGTATTTTTCCTACTTATTACATCCTTAAAATACATGCATTATCTTCTTTGAATTGTATAATGTAGGAGGAGATTTGTCTATAGAAAAATTACATAAAATATTTTTTATTTTTTTAATCCCGCCCTCTCCCTCCCCAAATTTGTTCACTAAAATTAGTCATTCTTTCAAGACTATTAATATATAGTAACTAACTTCTTCATGAAGCAATACAGTTTATAAATGTAATGCATAACATCTGCCAGCAGGGGAGGACATTAGAGTTTAAGGTGGAATCAAACATTTAAATCCAGTCACATTTGACATTCTTCCTATTTAGAAAGAAAAGTAAACAATGCTTTACTTTTTCCTTTTTAGACTGAAATAATAATTATAAAAACATAAGGCATGTTGCTGAATTGTACTATACAAATAAACTTGATTGGACATTCTCAATATTTTAACCAATTCAAACCATTCCCTTTTTAAAAGAAACCAAATAGTGAAAAAGTGGAAATGCAGAATAGCTTGAAAATAATAGCTTAAAATGTTTTAAAACGAAATTGATGGGAGCATCTTTTGTTGTCCAGATGGTACCACTCCAACCTATCCCGTGTTCAAGCTGAACACATGTTGATGCGCGTTCCCCGAGACGGAGCTTTCTTGGTGCGAAAACGCAGTGAGCACAACTCCTATGCCATCTCCTTTAGGTAACTGATCAGCATAACCCTAAATTTGAACTCAATATTCTTATGGACAGTACTGCTCATGAAATTCTGTTGAGTTATTCTGTGTGTGTTTTTTTAATAAGTTACTCTCTATTGGCTTGCAGAGCGGAGGGTAAGATCAAACACTGTCGCATCCAGCAGGATGGCCGTCTCTTCATGTTGGGGGGTTCGGCAGAGTTTGAGAGTTTGGTGGATCTAGTCTGTTATTATGAGAAACATCCTCTGTACCGTAAGATGAAGCTCCGCTACCCAATAAATGAAGACACTTTGGACCGAATGGGCACCGTGGTAAGACATTGCTCAAAATAAAAAATAAAACATGAATTTGTCATCAATATTTATTTATCTATGATTTTTACAATTTGAGACCCATTTTATATGATATATTCGTTGTTAAAAATGTTTGAATCAACACTTTTACTCAAATACAACATTTTGTTGTATCATTTAGAGCCTTAGAGATTAGAAATGCTGTCTAGCTATTGGATTAATTCAGTCCTATTAGGTTTAGCGTTGTTTTTTTTTTTGTTTGTTTTTAACAAGACATTTCAGCTTGGCATGAATTTACGAGCAAAATCTGTTTTCGCTTTTTTGGAACAAATCACGTTTCTGAATCAAAGCGGAGTAAATCTCCCATAAATGTCAATCTGTTTATTTAAAGAGGAAAAACTATATAAACACCAAACCAGAATACTGGTAGGCCAGAGCCACACGTGTTTAGAGGATGTGTTAAAATCTGTTTAATTTGTCTTCTCAGGAGCTTGACTATGGAGCGCTGTATGAGGCCAGAACTCCTCATTTTTATGTAGAGGCCAACAAGATGCCCACAGCGCGGGTGAGCTGGAGCATTAATTCTGTACACTGACCCTGTAGAGCCTACAGTACTGCATGTTTTAGGTGCAGCAGCAGGTAAACATACAAAACCGTGACCCTGGAGAACCAGGATTGGTAGTTTTAGTAGTTTGCGTCTTTAGTAAAAGAATTAGTTGCAAATGCTAAAAGTATGACACAGTTCTATTACCAGGAAAAGATAATTCTACACACTATAACACACATCTCTGAAGCAACTCAATACCTTCATCAGAACATCTGTAAAAATCCATAAAGACATTTAAAGAGAAAAGAAAGGCCGTTTTTTTTTTTGTAGAGGCATATTCTGCTCATAGTCTAACTGCAAACATTTCTCTTCATCTTACATTTCAGTGTACAGTCAAAGCTCTGTATGACTACCGAGCGCAGAGAGAAGATGAGCTTTGTTTCCCTAAACAAGCGCTTATCCTGAATGTGGACAAGCAGGAGGGTGGCTGGTGAGTGCTCAGCTATGCAGCTTCCTCTAGGTCACTTGTTTTTATATAAAAGTCAGTCAGCGACGTGCTGTGTGCTGCATTCAGGTGGAGAGGCGACTATGGAGGAAAGAAGCAGCTGTGGTTTCCTGCAAACTACGTGGAGGAGGTGTCCAGCTCTCCTACCAGAGAAATGGATGAAGCAGTGAGTCGAGATTTGAACCTGAGATTTGAAGATCTTCATGCTGTCATTTAACTGTTGGAAATACAACAGTTTTTTCCTATTTTTTGTTGCTTCAGTCTACAGAGAACAGTCCTCTGGGTAATCTCCTGAAAGGCTTCATTGATGTACCCACCTGCCATGTTGGTGAGTAAATCTTTGTTAGCATTATGTATTTCTTTTAGTTCAGCAAAAACAGTAAGATTTAAAGCTTATCTTAAACTTTATTAGAGGCTCCAAACATTACTTTTTGCAAATATCCCACACCTTGACTTTACTGTTACAGTAGCACCGTGCAGATGATTTTCTTATGTCAGTGTTTCGGCTCCCAGATTCTCTCCAAAAACAATTTCTTAACATGAAACCCACCAAATGCTCTTCCATCCTCCTCCTGTTTCTCTCCTTCCTTCCAGCCGTGCATAAAGACGGGAAGAACTCCCGGCCCTTTGTGTTTACCATCCACTCGCAGCACCTCAGCTCTCACCCGGTTCAGAGTCTGGACGTGGCAGCGGATAGTCTGGAAGATCTCACCTGCTGGGTCAGCAAAATAAGAGAAGCTGCACAGAATGCTGATGCACGGGTCAGTTCAACGCTGCACAGCAACACAGAAAACACCTACAAACACCATCCATACAGATGTTTCTCTGCAACTATCAGTGCTTTGCTAAACTGTTAATGTCTCATGAAGTCTTGTCACATTACAACCACATACCTCTGTGTATTTAATTGGTCAAGTCATTTAGGGACTTGACTAATGGAAAGAAAACGATACATGGTTCAAAATCTACATTGTACAAGTCATGAGAAGATGTTAAATTTGGTTGATCTTTACGGCAACAGATGCAGGAGGAGAAACAAATGGAGAGGAGGAAGAAGATTGCTGTTGAACTGTCTGATCTTGTGGTTTACTGCCGGCCAGTACCGTTCAACGAAGACAGTGAGCTTCAAAATTAACATTCTTACTTTAAAAAAAAAAAAAATTAGATGTTCCATGTTTAAGTTTCTCTGTGATCTTTGCGTTTGCAGAAATCGGGACTGAGCGTGCCTGTTACAGGGACATGTCTTCCTTCCCGGAGACAAAAGCGGAGAAGTTTGCGACTCGCACCAGAGGAAAGCGCTTCCTGCAGTATAACCACCGGCAGCTGTCCAGAGTTTATCCCAGAGGCCAGAGACTGGACTCCTCCAACTATGACCCGCTGCCCATGTGGCTCTGCGGCTCCCAGCTGGTTGCTCTCAATTTCCAAACTCCAGGTCAGCGTCTTCTTCTTGTTTCAGGAGCAAATCTCACATTAAGACAATCAGAAAACAGAGAGTTCTTTAAAATGCTTGTTTGCAGATAAACCCATGCAGCTGAACCAGGCCTTGTTCCTGCTTGGAGGCAACAGTGGCTTCGTCCCCCAACCTGACATTATGAGAGACGATACCTTTGATCCTTTTGACAAGGACACACTGCATGTTGAGCCAATCACCCTCCAGCTACAGGTCAGCCTGACTTGTAGTTGGAGCCAAGAAGATGTTTGATGAGAAGCAGAACCCCCCCCCCCCCCCCCCCCCCCCCCCAGAAAATCTCTAATATTTCAACTTTTGTTTCAATCAGGTTCTGGGAGCACGCCATCTGCCGAAAAATGGCCGCAGCATCATTTGTCCCTTCGTGGAGGTGGAAATCTGTGGAGCCGACTACGACGGCTTTAAGTGCAAGACTGACGTCGTAGGTGAGGCGGCTGCTGCGTTGCATCTGAAGCGTTTTGTCTCGGTGCTCTGACTCGGCACGTTAACCGTCTCCTCCTCTCGGCCCTCCCAGCTGATAACGGTCTGAATCCTGTGTGGGTGCAGAGGCAGTTTGTGTTCGACATCCACAACCCCACCTTCTCCTTCCTGCGCTTCACCGTTTTCGAAGAGGACATGTTCAGTGATCCCAACTTCTTGGCACAAGCCACATATCCAGTCCGTCTGCTGCGGACAGGTGAGCCGCTCCCCCCTCGTCGTATCAGATGGAAAATATGTTTTTAATAAACATCCCGCTCCATGTTACATTTCCGTCTCCTAGGCTACAGGAGCGTTCCTCTGAAGAACAGCTACAGTGAGGAGCTGGAGCTGGCCTCACTTCTGGTTCACATTGAGATCTACAATGCAAAGGTGGGGGCAGGTTTTTACCTGGGTGAGCTTTGACGGTGGATCTAAACCAACCACATCACTCCAGCAGCGGTATTTTTATTAAATGATTGAAACAATTAAATATTTGCGCAAGAAATCTCTCTGGCCTACATTATTTGAGACAAAAGCATACTTCTGCATACAACATGTTGATGACAAATATTGCAAATATAGACAAAGATTGTTTTATTTAATTGTAAAATGTACATACTTTTGTACACTTTTGGCTTAATTACCACTGAGCATGTTGTTCATTGTTATTTCAGGTTTCAGATTTAAAGTTTGCCAACTATAAAAATATCTATCAGCAATTATCTTCTATATTATGATCATTTTTATGTTTTTGTTGAAAGTCACTAAGAAGTCTTCCAATTGTCGATTTTTTACATCCCATATATGGAAACTGGTAGATATATAGCGCATACAATGCGTAACTTCAGTGATTTTTGACCACAAATTTTTAAAAATCGCATAGGAAAAAAAAATACCACGCTCAGTTGGAGAAATCAATTTTTTCTAATGGTTGTTAGTATTTCACTTGTCATGCTGACAGGTGAGGCACTGCCTCCTCTGACTACACATCACTGCTGTGACCCACACTGACCTTACATGACCTCTCATGTGCTGCTCTCCTCACCCTATCTGTGACTGCAGGAAGAAGACGACGAGAACATGTACACATCCATCGAGCGGCTGAGGGATCGGACGAGTGAGTTGTCCACCAGGGTTTCTCTCCTGGAGAGGTCGGGATCCGCAGATCTGAGCTACCAGCAGAGTGTGGAGGAGCTCAGGGCCACTCAGGACCAATTGAGTGAGCTGGTGGAAGCTCGTAACCACCGGTAAAGGATGGCGCACCATCAGAAGGGACAGAAACATACAGAAATGAATGTTCATTCCTGACATCGGCATGAAATCAGATAACATCTTAGACAACAGGAAAAACAGGACAAAAGCTGTTATTCTCTTTTTGCAGCTCTAATGTCATAAAAAAATTAATAGAGTAGAATACAGAAATACTTGTTGAAAATGTGAGTAAAATATAAATTGCATGAAATGTAAATATAAAAAACTGACACTTCCTTAAAATGCTAAAGTAGCACTGAGATTTTGATGCTCTGTCGACACAACATTCTGCCATGTCATCAGGTAAACAAGATGTTTGAACTTCCAAACCTGTTAGATCACAACGCCCCCGCGATGGAGAGCAGCCGCAAAGCATTTGTTGTCAGAACTGTCCTCTTGTCCACAATAACTCTGAGCTCTGAAGGCTTGGTGGAGCGGGCAACACCATAAGATATCTGTTTCTTTAGCATCATTTTTAGTTAAACTGAGACCATGAAGTTCTTAAAAAAAATTACCAAATAAGAAGCTGCATATCAGACTGGAGCTGCAACTGAGGGAAATGTAAAAGGACTGCTTTTACATTGCCCTCGGTTAGCAATGTTAAAGCAGATCACAGAACAATTAAATATAGATATAATAGCCTGAACAATAATGACTTATTTTGCAGGATTAAAATAAATGCCAATTTTCTTTAAAAAAAATTATCATCTGTGTTTGCCTGAGCACAAACGCCTGAAAGAAAAGAATCAAGGTGTTGCAATGACTACTAGAGTGAAACTATAATGAACTGAAGCAACATCATAAAATTTCTCTAAAAATATATATTGAGCTAATAATTTCATACAAATGATCTGTTGCTGTTATAAGAAAGCAAAGGTTTTTAACACCGCTTCTCTATTGTTACTGTTTTTAGTTGTGATGTTCAGATAAATAGAACTTTAAACTCAGAAGTGGTTTGAAAAAAGAAACCAAGGATTAATGTTTATTCTGTCCACATCACCTTTTTTCTTATTACTTTTTTATATTTACCTTCTTGTTTGAGTAAATGTTTTGAACTCTAACTTGTCTATATCCTAAACTTCTCCTTGTTTTCCAGATTGATGGAGAAGAAGAGGAGGGAGAAACTGAGGCAGCAGTTTGCAGCCAAGCGCAGTTAACCACTCCGACCACCAGAGAGCGCTAGCCAACAGACACAGTGCCTGGCACGCTGTGTAGCAGCTGCCTCTGCAAAAGCGACATGCAATCTGAAACTGGAAGAGAAAAGCGAAGTGGGACATATTAAAGCACTTATAGTGAAAAGATAGCAAACAGAAACATCTCATGGACTAAAGACATAAAACTAAGCTATAAAACAATCAGGATTTAAGCTGAAACACATTAAGAGCAAACTGTGGGAGCTACTTTTAAAGGTTTGATGAAAACAGCTGAAACAGTAAGGTAATACATGGATAGAAGTGTCTTTCATTGCTGTGGAAAATTTCTAAAACTGAACATATAATGATTTTAGAAGAGTTTGACTCACATAAAAGGTTTTAGTTTTCAACTAAGTGAAAATGAAATATTACATTTGCTCTTACTGTGTATCAGAGTTTACAATTAAAAACCAGATAAAAGGGAGAAGAAAACTCAGGTTACACACAAAAAGTTAATACAATTTTGATATCTGGATGTACAAAGGGAGCTGTGGGCACATGTAGCAAAGAGGAAATATCCTGTATGTGCCTTGTTGTCAAACTTTGTAAAGTTGGCTAGAAAGACAAAAAAAGAACTGCTTTTAGGTTGAACTGGAAATTTTTCCTATATGGGAAACATAAAAAAACTGAAGAAGTAATGCACTCCTTTGACTCAGACCACTAATCAGGAAGGAATCTAAAGACTGAAGTCTCCTTATCGAGTCTTTTTGGGGCAATAACATGAACAAGGCCCTCAGAAGAGCACAAAATGTCAAACAAAGCCTCACCAAAACATAAGAAGGTCGTCTTCTAGTACATGTAAGGGCTCTATACTAATTAATACTACCTTCAAAGAAAGGGCGCCCCCTGGATGTCAACCATTACACTAAGGGCTATGACAGAAAACTAGTAGAGCACTTGTTTTTGATTTGTTCTAGGGATTTTTCCCCCGTTTTTCTCAATACATCTAATAAACCCGGTTGGGATCAGCCTCCATCATCCAACTCTAATCAAAAGATGTGGATGAGCTGGTCCTGGATCTGCAAAAAGCAGGTTTGATTACTCCATGGCTTCCTGTCTGACCCACTGATCAGGAGCTACTTTACCCTCGACTAACTGATCATTGTGTACATAACTTATTTTAGATGAAAGAACATATTACAAGAAGGATGCTCTCTGTAACTTTATGGTAAAATTAATATTGTGTAACTGGAGCTCCCTTTAAAAAATGTTTCCTTAGATAAAATCCTCTCTTTCCTCCCTGCAGTACACTATACTGTGCTGGGACTTCTATGCAAAAGGCATCTTCTTGGCCTACAGCCTTTGTGTTTTAGAAAACCTGACTCCAGTTGTGTTTTCTCTCTCTGTACCTATGCTTACTGTCCAGTATTAATACTCTGTATTACAAATTCTGTGCAAGTTTACAGTTAATAAAGCTCTTTATGTATATTTCCATAGTGAGTTTGTGTCTTAAAGAGAAAATAACTACCTACCTACCTGTGTGAAAATGAACAGATTTTCACCAACGTTTACCTATGGGGCCCATATGTGTCTCAACTCACAAAGGTCATGATGTGGACCATATCATGACCTTTGGGAGGTGAGAATGACTTGTATATGACAGCAGTCTGACTCCTAAATAAGCCTTGGTCAAGTTAAAAAATTAACAATGCCAAATAAAGACAAAGCTGAAGAAATTAAATCCAGAAAGAGGACAGAGTCTTTATTTAGTAAAACAATTACAGCTATGCAATAAAGTGAGTGATTATTTAACGAGTCAACCATTGATTTAAGAAATTTGCTTAATTATTTGATTATGTGGTCTGAAGATTTCGTCACACAGATGGAAATATGAGTGTTTACCTGTCAGAAGAATGCACTGGAGCTTTAACCCTCCTGTTATGTTCGTTTCTAGGGTACAGCAAAAATGTTCATGGGTCAATTTGACCCGGGAGTGTTTAATCATGCAATAATGTCAGAAACCAAAAAATTCCTCCAAAACATTTTCGTATCTGATTATTAACTCCAATACTAACCATTTCAATCAATATTTGTGCAATGATGTTTTTTTTATTTCTCACAAATTAAGGATCAATGACAACAACCTACTCATTTACTCATTTGGACATAAAAAATGGAATTTACATTTTTTATGTCCACTGAAAAAAACCTAGACACAAAAAAAACAATAATTTCCTTGAAATTGATCTTTGGTAAATGATTTTATATTACACTTTTTTTTTTCAATGGGTAATCTTTATAACTGAACTTGAGACACACATACTGTTCAGGATCAAATTGACCTGCTGATTAAAATCAAGATAAATGAGTCATGTAGAGAGTATTTTTGTTTCCCTCCACTTCTGCAGAGTGTCCACTCAGTGTGGGTGGAGTTTGTCCACGGGAACAGAAAAGGTTCCTGTCAAAAGTTGTATGAGCACCTGCTTTCTCGCAGTTTCCTAGTGAAGTAAAGAGAATAGTGAGAAAGTGGGCTTGTGGGTGAGTGCGTGTGTGTGTGTGGTGTGTTGTGTTTGTGTGTGTGGGGTGAAATATGGTTCATAGCTGCAAGGAAACATAGAATTGGACATTTTTTAATCTTTTTTTGCACTTTAACTTGACTGCCGGGTCAAATTGACCCGAACAGTATCTATGTAAAAAGTAGACGTAGGGGTTGGTACAAATGTGTAAAATGAATACATTTTCAATTTATTTGTAGAGTGCACCTATTAAGACAAATAGAAAAAGTTTCATGCAAAAAAAATACTTACAACTATTTAAAAAAAAAAAGTTAAACTTTAAAATGGGTCAATTTGACCCGCAACATAACAGGAATAAATACTTACAAACATACAACAGATGTAAAGCAGCTAAGTGATTTATTAAAACCACATAAATTTATGCAATAACATTTCAGCTTCTGGTGACTTTTTAGCATTCAGAAACCAACATGTGCTCTAAAACTGGACTCACCTCCAATCCATCAAGTCAGAAAAATGGACTTTATAGATGCTGCAAATGGTCCAGCAAAGAGATCAGATTATGTTAAATATCTAACTCCAATTCTCCTAAATATTATTAACAGCTAAAGTTTTGACTTTTAATTTCTTGACAATATGAAAAACTAAGAGATGCTCACATGTGATGGCTTCCAAAAGGGGGAAAAAAAATCTAACAAAACATAGTTTGTCCAAAGTCCAGCTCAGACTTCAGTTGTAAGTCTAACTGAAATAATTGGGAGGGTTATACATCAAACAAGTTATCGGCCGGATGAATATATAACTATATATAAGCTAAACATTCATTCAATATTCTGAGAACAGCAGTCCAGAGACCTTCAGCAAGAACTCAATAGCAACTATCAGACAAAATACATCGAGTAAAGAAAGCAGTTTCTGGAAATCTCAGTAAGTTAAATTTAAGTATTTAAAAAAAAACAACATTTTTAATATTGCTATTTAAATTCAAGACCAACATGGCTAATTAAAATTAGATTTAAAGTTGTCAATGTTTTGAGATCAAAAAGTAAAACTTATATATACAGTATATATATATATATATATATATATATATATATATATATATATATATATATATATATATATATATATATATATTTTTATCAAGAATAAGTCAAATTATATAAATTTCATTAGATTGGTTTAAAATGTATAATCCATCATTATTGACAACAGTGTATATTTAATCCTGTAACTACGGAAGTTTTGCATAGTTGTATGTTTTTCTTTTTTTATAATTCTGGCATTCAAGTTTTTTGTTTTTACATTTAAGTTGGCTTACTTTAACAACATTTCATAGTATAAAGTGAGCTTAACAGCTGTTAAATTTGATAAGTTTTAGGCAACTGTTGAATTTCTCTGTTTAAATCAAACCTGGTTGGACGTATGCTTTTTTAAGAGGATAAGCTGCAATAATGTTTCCCATTGTAATTGCCTGAACAAACAGAAACACAGTTTAAGCTGGAACTAATATTTTCAGCAATAAAAAATGATTACACAAACATTAAATGGATGAATCTGGGAATGTAAGCTCTTGTTAAATGTAATTTAGATCAGTTATGGCAAAGACTTCAAACCTTGTAAGAAACCTGCGATACAAAGGTTGTTTATCTTAGAAGTGTTGACTAAAAACAATCTGATGCAAAAGCAGATGACATCCCTGCAAGAAGTGAATCCCAGAGTGAGAGGGATCAGACTCTCATCTCAAAGTGGGCTGCATAGTCTGACTGAGAACATCACCAAAGACATCATCAAGGTAAGCCCAGCCATCTTTCTTCATTTAGTAAGAATTACTGATAGGTACGACAAATACAGTAAACCATTTTTTCCAGCCAAAGGCTTAATATATCAAGACAAAGTAAAAAAAATTCTTTTTGAAAAATCTTTCTGAAAATTTGCCACAAAAAGACAAAAGAATTAGACTCTTTGAAGGTAGTAAGACTGAAAACAAAAAGAATTAATGTATTGCAATGGTCTAGTTAAAGTCCAGACTTAACCTGAATAAAGCATCGTGGTTGAAACTGAAGAGAGTCCTGATCAGAAAGTCATGTCTGCAAATTTAACTGAGGCACATTGTAAAGAAGAGTGGAACAAATGTAACCAACAATGATGTGTTTTTCAATATAATATTTGCTCCCAAGTGCAGTAGAAGTGAAACTCTGAATATGAAAATCCCTCTAAATGCACTTAAGCCTATAATGGACTGTTGAAACTTTGAGGAAGGAGATGTATTTTAAAACTGATGTGCTGCTTTATATTATGTTCTCATATAGGGGGCGCCACAATCGTTCAAGGAGCTGATTGATGTCAGTTTAGGTGATCCCCAGAGAACAGGAATGAAACCCATCTCATTTGTTCGACAGGTGAGTTTTTTTCATATTCCTTAAATTGATTCAGACAAAAATCCCGTTTTAATGTACTCCTAATGTGAACGATCCCAAAAGTATATGTCGTGTCAGTGGTTCATCAACATCAATGGATTTATCAAATATTTAGGAGCTCTAATGGTAAATATTATTTGGTCACCACAAGCCCTGATCGTAGTGCCATAGAAATTAGGCACAGCTGAAAAAGTGTGTTTTAATAAGACAAGCTGACTCAGTCACATCAGTTTGTCAAGAGGAATGGACCAAAACTCCAGCAAAACAATCATGAAAAGCTTCTGGAAGGACACCCAGAGTCATGTAGTGTAGAAGGAAAAAAGGAGATGGTTTACTCTTGACTTTGATGAAAGAAACAAAATATTGTTTGAAAAACAATCTTCTTATTCTGGTATTAATCAAGCAAAAATAATTTTGGCATTCCTAATTGAGAATAATGTAATGTGTGACAATCAAGAAACATTTTTTTTGTAAACAATCAATATCAACACCATGCATATGCAATATTTTCCTGCTACAGCTCCTCTTTGAATTTGATGCCATTTTCTAGGTCCTGGCAGTGTGTTTGTGCCCTGAACTGCTGAGTGATGAACATCTTCCTCTGGATGTCAGGATAAGAGCCCTGAGGCTCCTGGAGGCTTGTGATGGTGAAAGTGTGGGTGAGGATTTGAAAAACAAAACCGTTTTACTTCACATTTATTAAACCCAAATTTTACTGAGCTTCCTTCCTTATGCTATTGAAATAAAACTGATTTGCCCATCATTTACAGTAACTAACTAAAGCCGGCTTTAAGAGCTCAAAGTGCTGCAACTAAATATGTAAAAGTTAAAACACAGAAAAATAAAGAAAACTACTTAAATTAGACATTTAATGTACTCCATATTAAGAAAAAAGTGATTCAATTCAGCAAGTTTATAAAGGCGGATTTATTTTTGTTGCTTTTGATTGTCTTTGTGTCTTCATCTCTCTCTGCTGCCAGAGACCAAATAAAAATTTGTTTTATTTTCACCATATTGCAACTTCTAATACATGATCAGATGCAACAACCGAACAAAAAAAAATTCATACTGTTTACATACTGTATATGTATAAGTCCACACATGCAGATAAATTGTACATATATAAAACAACAAAACAAAAACTGTTTGCAGTATTATCAATCTTCAGTAGCCCAAAAAAAGCCGCATTATTATACAGAATATGGATAAAGACAAGTTTTAAATATTTCTCTAATATTCTGTTTAATGAGTTAACTGATTGTTTATTATGATCTTTAGGTTCCTACACTGATTCCTCTGGTCTGCCTTACATCAGACAAACTATCGCCGAGTTCATCATGAAAAGAGACGAAGGTGTTCCTGCTTATGCTAAAAACATTTTTATATCCTCTGGAGCTCAGAGAGCCCTGATGGTAAGACAAAGATTTGTTTTTGAAGAACTTTGAAAGGATATTGTAACAACAAAACGCTTGTGGATGACCTGACATCAAGAAGAGCTGAGCTTCTGCAATTTTATTAATATTTGCCCACATCTGAAAAATTTGCAAATTCTACTAGTGTGGTTCCAGAAATGAGGAACGGAAACTACCTCAAAAGAAATTTAATTATTATAAAGAAAAACCAAAGTAAAAAAATCAGGCTATAATATACAGTATATCAGTCAAAATATCCTATTTCCAAGTGGGAAACATCTGCTTCTCTATGAAGGAAATTAAAAGTACCTGACCAATCCCGAGTTATTAAAATCGAAGTAACAAAGTAGTGGTTAGATTATTGCCTAAATTCAGGTGGGAGAATAAAGTTTGTCTTTGTGTTTTAAGGTAATAGTAAAGCTGCTGTCCGGAGGGGAAGGGCGATTTCAGACTGGCGTGTTGATCCCTCAGCCCTGTCCACACACACTGCTTCCTCTGCTAGACGAGGCCGGGGCGCTGGCCGTGCCTTACCGGCTGATAGAGGAGGAAAACTGGGCTGTCGACACGAGTGAGCTGGGAAGAGCTCTAACAACCTCCAGAGGGCGCTGCGAGCCCAGAGCAATCTACATAAGCAACCCAGGAAACCCCACAGGCAGGCCTGCACACTTCACTGCATGCAAGCCAAATTCAGCTTGTTATCAACTCTGTTGTTTTCTGCTTTCAGGACATTTGCAGGACAGGAAGTCCATAGAGAAAGTGATTGAGTTCGTAGCAGCTGAGAGACTCCTTCTGCTGATTGATGAGGTGATGATAAAATGTCTCCTCAGAATCAGGAGAATATTTTGAGCTGTTCTGCTCTTCCTTCTAGGTCTACCAAGACAGTGTTTATGCACCGAACAGAGAGTTTATTTCATATAAGAAGGTTCTGTTTGAGATGGATGAACATCTGAGAGACACTGTGGAGATGGTCTCCTTCCACTCTTTATCCTGCGCCTGTGTAGCAGAGTGAGTTTCTCCTCCCTCCCTCATTAGTTGAAGTCAGATCTCAGAGAATCTCAGTAAAATATGGGGAATGATCAGTACTGACTTAAAAACTGGTATGGAGTTTCGAGACAAACTCAATCCAACTTTCTTTTTACATAAATGTTTTGTTCTATTTTTATATTTGAATCTTAGTTATTTTTAAAATCTTTATTTTTATGGAATTGAATGAAAAATATATTAATGAACAAGTATTGTGATAAACAAACAGTAATTTATGGATTATTATTATGAAAAAGAAAAAAAAAGATTTTTCTTTTTCAAATCTGAAGATAAATTTTCAATACTTCTCCTTTAAAAATATTAATATTGGTGACAAAATGAAAATAGTATGCATAATGCAGTTTTATAAGTACAGATGCTACAATTTAAAAATAAAAAAACTATAAAATATATGCTTAAGTGGAATGACATGATTATCACTGTTTAATTGTAATGTATTTAATTTTTATTGTTGTATTGATAATTGAAAATAGTTTTATTTTTAAAATTAGTTATTTTTATTAAGTTAAGATGAAACATCCTATCTCAGAATGGAAAAATGCTTTTTTCAAATGTTATAATGTCACTATATTTAAATTTTTACTTTAGTTTTATCTTTTAAATCTTGAGAAATAAATAGTTGTAATATTTTGTTACATTTTTACCATTATTAGTTTTTTTTATGTTTCATGGTTTTGAGAACTGTATATTATTTTAACACTGGTAATGGAAAACAATCATGTAATCTTCAAACAGTGCTATTTCAGTTATCTATTTGATTTCTTTTCTTTTAGAGGATACATGAGAAATAAGCAGTAATAACATTACATTGAAATGAAATGAAATTCAATATTTTATAATTTGATCATGTAAATTGGCCAAAATAGTCTACATTAACAAAGTTGTTTTCTTTTAACAACTCTACCTTTACTTTCTAAGAAATCACAAGTTCACGCTGATTTAATTTCATTTTAGAAATTGATAATGTGACAGTTTTTTTTGTGTACACAAGTTGAGAATTAAATAAGTTCCCAGAGGATTTTCATGTTTTCTGAGGTCCATTTCCATGAATCATCCTCCTGGCGATCTGTGTGTAGGTGTGGCCTCAGAACAGGATACATGGAGGTGGTCAACATGGACCCAGGGGTGATGCATTTTGTTGATACCATGCTCTGTACTGACATCAATGCACCAGTCACAGGACAGATTGCACTGGATCTCATGCTCAGCCCACCCAGTCCGGGTGACCCTTCATATAACACATTCGTTCATGTAAGAGCAAAACCAAAGCCTCAACTACAACTAATGTTTTTCATTTTCTTATATTCTTATATTGGATGATGTTTTCTTGGAAGGAGACTCTCCTGACTCGAGCCACTCTGGCCCAAAATTCTCAGCGGGCTCTGAAGCTGTTGAACGATCTACCAGGAATGAGCTGCCGCCCGGCGATGGGGGGAATCTACCTCTACCCACATCTGGATCTACCAGCTGAGATCAAGGAGCAAGCCAATGTTGTTAATTAAATTTAATGACATTTAATTTCATTACATTTTGCTAATCCCACTTATAAAGAGAAAATACGGTGTAGAATTTGTACCCGATATAAAAAAACAACAACAACACAGAAAAATAAGATTAAATAGTATTTCACAAAAAAGACATCAATAAATTGACTGCGGACACTTTAGGTGAAAAGTTTAGAAACATGCTGTGGTTTTTCTTGTAGCTGCTGTCTTTGTCTTATATTGCAAACTTAAATTACAACTTTTTGTTGTAATTTTGTTTTTAGAGGCTGGGACTGGAAGCAGATGTGTTATACTGCCAGATGTTACTGGAGGAAGAAGATTTGATCATAGGTGCAGGAGATAATGGAACAAGTGGCAGCCATCATCTCAGGTAGGAAACAAGATAAGACAAAACCCTGTTGATCTGGAACCAGACAATATGTGCAAAATACTATGATTCATAATCGCTCTGTTTCCTTTAGATTATGTATTCTGGTTCCGCCCGACACTTTGGAGGAGGTTTTGTCTCGCCTCTCTTCCTTCCACCTTCGCCTCTCTTCCTTCCACCTTTGCCTCGCTGACAGAAAACTTAACAGAATTGTATAGGACAAAGCTGAGAAGCAACAGGCGGTCACCAGTAGAGGAAATACACCAAAGCCACATCAGACAAGCAGAAAGATCATATTTAAATGATATTTGTTTTCTTTTCTGACATTTTAGAATAATGTTAGAAAAAGCTTTTATTGAAGGAGAAACATATTTACCATTTTATCAGTCAGAAAAGTTTGGATCCTTTTTAAAATTACTCTTAGGTTTAGCTTCCATGTCAAAACACAATGCATACATGAACTGCTTTTCAGACTTGCTTGGATTGTGATAACAAGAGTAGCTGTTTTAAGAATTTGACTGTTATAAAATAACACTTATGTGAATAAACACACAATAGGAGAAAATGCTAATATTCATGTAGTTCTTTACTGCCCCTAAACTTTCTATTCACCTGATAAGTAAATTTGGTAGTTGGTTATTTTTGTAATTTTCAAAATGTCGATTCCATTCTCCTGACACCCACTCAAATATTTTGTTGTATGATGCACTGATGTTTTCTAAACAGGTTGAAAATCAGAATTTGTTCTCAAACTTATCTTGTAAAGATTAAAACAATAAATACATGAAAATAATGGGCTTACAGCTTTTATTTATAAGTTTTAAAATTATTCATTTGGTGCTTTTATGGTCTTGTACTACAAAAAGACAAAAGTTATGCTAATTATTTTTGGACACATATTGAACAAAGTGGCTTTACTGTATCTGTATAGATACAGTAAAAAGTAATTGATTACAAAATTGAAGATACTTTGTCTTTTATTGAGGAGAAACTGCAAGACATGAAAGAGCCAGAGTAAAGAACTGTAGGATTTTCTGTATGAATCTGTAAAATTTGTGACAAAGTAAAAAACTGATTAAAATTAAAATTCTACAAAGAAATAAAACTTTAATGTTTTACATAAGCTTCATAAAAATCTATTTTATGAAATTGTATTAAAATATGCAACTAAATAAAACTCTTCCAATTATGGGTTTTACAAACAAGAGGTTCTGCCTTCCTGAACAATCCGCCTCCTTCCAGTCCAGCTGGGCGTGTCACCCTGTTCCTCAGTCAGTTGAACCGAGATGAGCTCCATGAAGGAGGTGAACCCGATGGTCCTTGGGATTAGAGACCCTGTGAGCCTGCAGAGCCTGGCTGCACGAATCACTGAGCAGATCGCACAGGTGAGTTATTAGCAGCTCCAACAAGTCCTGATAAACCTTGACCGTTACAGCTCTAATCCTGACTTAATGACTTGTTCAAGCACAGAAAAAATACCTATGTGCCCTACAAAAGAATAAAATATTGAACAGTGTAGAACAAATGTAAGACAGCTCTAGGCATATGAGGTAAAAACTGAATATGTGGGTTCATCATTCATTGACTAAAGTTTATAGAGAGGTGAAAGTTAAACTGGAGCCATAACTGTTTAAAAAGGCTCTTTGTATGATAGTTTCATGGTTAAACTTTAATCAAACCACCATCTTGAAGGTTCATGTTTAACATGAACACTTTTTAGAGCAAAGCAAACTCAGTTATTTATTCAGTTACATGTTTGGTCATAATGCAGAGTTTTTTTTTTCTTTGTAGAAAACCAAACATTGCATATTAGTCAGTGTTATTTTGTAAGCTATCAGGTCTTCATAGATTTTTATCTATAAAAATTTTAATGGTATGAACGCACCATTAGAATTCAGGTACTTGACGTTTTGCTCTACACCTATCGTTTTGCACGTCTGGTTTACATTCATAGTCTATATGGAGGCGTGTCAGACGTGTCAGCTCTAGCCGTTGTTTTCCGTTGGACGCTCCAATAATAGTGTGTTTGGTGTGAACACACCATTATGGTGTGTTTACCAGGATGCAATAAATTACTTTAAATATACAAGATTACAGTCCTGTCACCACACCACTAAGTTACCGGTATGACTTTCATACCTGTATTGACACATTTCGAGCTGAAAAACAAGGCTTGCAAATATCGGCAGGCTAATAATTTGCTGTGCCAAAATATGCATCCCTGCTAACTCAGACAAATAGTAAGCCTTTCTGCATAATCACATCTATTCTATGAACTACTGAGTTTCATATCAAGAGGATTATATTTGTGGCAAGTAGACGGAGCAGGTATATAGAAAGTTTCATTAGCCTATCATTTGAAGTCCTTTCAAAACAAAGAGAACATTAAAGTAGAAAGTCATAATCCTTCAAGGACAGCAATTAAGATATGAATCTTGTTAGTTTATGGTCTGGCACAAAACCATAATATTATCAGAGTTCAAAGACTCTTGGACTGAGGGTAGGGAGCAGCATACACTGTCACAGAGTTTGTGAAAAGTTTGGCATGTTTCCTCTAAGGGTGAACAGAAACCTTTTCAGAGGGTGATCGATGTCAGCTCTGGGGATCCCCACAGGGCTGGGATGCCGCCCCTTTCGTTTGCTCGCCAGGTTGGTACTAAGCATTTAGTTTTTTAATGTGTTTCACAGTTTCCCTGAGTTTGTCTTTACAGCCTGTCACCTTCTGTTTGCTTGTTCAGGTCTTGGCTGTCTGTTTGTACCCCGAGCTCCTGAAGGAAAGCAGTTTTCCTGTGGATGTTCGTCAGAGGGCAGAGAAGCTGCTGGGTGCCTGTAATGGAGGCAGTGTTGGTAGGGGAAAATATATTTATCTCATGTGAATTATTTCTAGCAGTTTCTGCTTTAAAAGCTGATCGAATTGACCATGGCAGGCTCCTACTCTGCCTCCTCCTGTGGGATACCCCAAATACAGAAATCTGTAGCTGAGTTCATCACAAGGAGAGACGGTGGTGTGGCTTCAGATCCAGAAGACATCATCTTCTCCAGCGGTTCCCAGAGGACCTTAAAGGTATGACAGTTGGAACTAGAATAGGCAAGATACCTCATGATCCAACTTTAAATGTTTTATTCTGTTATTTATGGCTACTTTTAGCTGGTTCTGCACTTGCTGTCCAGTGGACAGGGGCCCACTCAGACAGGTGTGCTGACTCCCCTCCCATGTCCACACACCCTGCCAATGCTGCTGGACGAGGTGGGGGTCAAACTGGTGCCATACAGACTGCTGGAAGAGCGAGGTTGGACCTTAGAGTTGGAGGAGCTGCACCGAGCGCTGAAGGCCGCCAGGAGGCACTGTGAGCCCAGAGCTATTTACATCAGTAACCCAGGAAACCCCACAGGTACACGTCTCAGAGTTCCACCATCACCAGACAAGAAGTTAGAACCAAAGTTATTTTCCTGCTGGGAGATTCACTTTTAAACTTTTAATTAACTGTTTTCTCAAGTTTTATTTCATTGAAGCAAATGAAAAGTATTTTGTTCTGTTAGGTCATGTACAAGACCTAAAAACCATAGAAGAAGTGATTCGTTTTGCTGCATCCGAGCGGCTCGTTCTGTTAGTTGAAGAGGTAAGTACAACCTGAGCAGGAGAATTGTTTGTCTTACTAATAAAAATTTGGCTCATTTCTTTCATCTTCTCGCATTATTGTAGGTATATCAGGACAGTGTGTTTGGACAGGACAAGAAGTTTCTTTCATACAAAAAAGTCCTGTTTGAGATGGGAGCATCCTACTCAGAGAGAGTGGAGATGGTGTCGTTCCATTCAATATCGGCAGGCACAATGGGAGAGTGAGTGTGACCAGCAGTTCAACAGGAACATGAATGCATTTTTGCTTACGTGACTTTATGGTTATTGAGAAAGTTTTTCCTTTAGTCAGATAATAACACTCCGCGCGTTCTCATATGTTTTGTTTTAGTTTTTTTAGTCGATTAGTTTAACTTTTGTATGGAGAAATAGTGAGTTTCTCCAAAGTGCCAAAATTGGGATTCTGGAATGAAAAATAACTTTAAAACATCTAAGTGTGTATGTGTGGTCCTGTATGTCATGTGACCTGGAATTGAAACCTGAGGTTTTTTTTTGTTGTTGTTCTTTTTTATCTTTAGTTGTTTAATAAATTATATTTATGGCTATTAATATAATATATATTAATATGTATGTTATAATATAATATAATATATCTGTCTAGGTGAACCTTTTCTGACTTGTAATTCCTCTGTTTAGGTGTGGTTTGAGAGGAGGCTATATGGAGGTCATCAACATGGACCTGCTGGTCAAAAACTTTTTAACGAGCATGCAGGGTCCTTGTAGCCCACCAGTTTTACCACAGTTGGCACTGGAAATCATGGTCAATCCTCCATCACCTGGTGATGCTTCATATGAAGTATTTACCCAAGTAAGGAGAACACTTCAAAAATATTTTAAAATACATATTTTTGAGGGTATGCACTGTTTGGACACATAAGACACATAAGATGCTAAGGTTGAGCAGTAATCTCATTCATCACAACTGGGTTTGGAATAGATTGAGTGGACTCCACATCTTCTGCAGGCTACTGAGAAATGAATGGAATATGTCTAAAATATGGGTGTGGTTTTTCTTCTATACGTATCTTTGTTTCTTGACGTCTTTGCTTTATTCATTAAAGGAGATTCTTCAGAAAGTGGAAACTCTCACCCAAAACACTCAACGAGCATGTGAGTTTCTAAACGGCGTTTCAGGGATGAGCTGTCAGCAGGCGATGGGCGGAGTCTTCCTTTATCCTCGTCTGCATTTACCTGCTGAAATCATACAAGAGGCTAAGGTCAGCCTCAAACAAACAAAAAAAGTTAAATATGTTACCAAAAACTCAATAGGCCCAGCCTTCCATACTGGGCCTATGGAAGGTACATCAATAATGTATTGTATTATTGATGTATTGACATACATCAATAATACAATACATTATTGATGTATGTATTAGCATACATCAATAATGTATGCTAATACATTATTGATGTATTAGCAATACATCAATAATTGTTAAGTCTCTTTGCTATATGACAGAGATCAGGGCTGCGGGCTGATGTTCTGTACTGTAAGAAGTTTCTGGAGGAGGAAGGTGTTTGCTTGGGTCCAGGATCTGAGAACGGAGATGACGATGAAAACTATCACATTAGGTGAGGGCAGAATATTTCGGATCATTAGGCTGTTTATGTTAGACTTTCATGACTTGCATTATTAATTAACTCTAGTTTTCAAAGACCTTGTTAAATCTGGATTCTGATCTTCCAAAGTGTATTTTTCTTTTAAGTTTTATTTTTAACTAATAAAGATAAAAAAAATATATAGATTTTAGTCAGTGGAGTTTGTCTATCTGATGTAAAACAAAAATGTTCTAAATATATTTTCTGTTTGTTTTTTAGACTCTGTATTTCAGCTCCAGCTGCAGTCCTCGAGGACGTCCTGAAGCGTCTTCGGTCTTTTCACCTGCGGATCCAGGACAGACATCACTGACCAAAGATCCAAAGGATACAAACTCCGCAGAGAAAAAACATCTAAACAAAAAACATCCTAAAATCGCTTTGAATTTTAAACCTGATAAACAATACTTGAACAGAGTGGAGAAAAACCTAATTTTAATTAACCCATGCTGTACTGCAGGTCCTGCGGTTAAAGCTTTGGAGTGTTTGTCTTTCTCTTTTTTCTGTCTCTCTCAGCCATTATCCAGACACAGCAGACAGCTGCTCATGCAACATAATAAAACATCTACAGGATGTTTCATTATGTTAACAAAGAGTTGTTCCTCCCTACTGTTGCCCTGTAATTGAACAGAATAGGGAGTTGGGAGTCTATCCAACACCCAAACTTACTAAATCTCGTTTTCTCTAGTTAGACTGTGTTTAACATTTATTATTTTAATCTTAACATGAATGTCCTGAATTTGACAAATTGCAAGCAAAAAAAAAAAAAAAAGTGAAAAGCCTTGATTTGCCCTTCATATTGAACTCATTTTACAAGAATTTTTGGAAATAAATTTGGTATCAGTTATTGTTGAGCAATTTGTATATTACGGGAAAAAAAAGGAAAATATTTTAATCTGACAGTTTGAGTTAGTTTTTTTTTTTTTTTTTTACCCCTACAGGGGGTCTTTTGTGGGCTCTAGTGTCCCTTATATGACAGTAGGCTGATAGGAAACAGGGAAGGAGAGGGGGGAAGACATACGGCAAATGTCGTCGGGTCCGGGAGTCGAACCCGCGACAGCCGCGTCGAGGACTCAAGGCCTCCAAACATGGGTTGCGCCAACCACTACGCCACCACGGCATGCCCCCAGTTTGAGTTAGTTTAATTTGCCTGTGTATAAACAGATCTAACAACATTATAGCAGTTGGGGGTTTTTTTGCATTAATTTACTATTTAAATTTTGCACAAGCTCAACAGAAGCATCCACAAGTAAGCCAATAAACGAAGATGTCAGGTTTTTTTTATGAGGTAGGTTTAAAATAGCAATGAAATGCTCAACCAGACCCAACTTCCTGAACACCCGCCTCCTGAGAGTGCTGCTGGGATCGTCGCCCTGATCGCCAGTCAGACAGACAGAGATGAGTTCTGTGCAGGAGGTAAACCCAAGGGTCCGGGGGATCAGAGACCCAGTGAACCTGCAGAATCTGGCTGCACAGATCTCACAGCAGATTGCACAGGTGAGTCATCATAAGTTAGGCTACAACATAAACTAAAACTGCCTTAAACTTCTCATTTCCTGTTTGGCAAAACAATCAAAAATTACTAAAATCTTACTTACATTTCAAAATTATTTTTAGATTGATGTCTTATTTGTTTCCTTGTAATAAAAATGTTTAACATCAAATGATTGACTTTAGATTTTGCATATATTTAGCAGCTGTTTAGAGGTCAACTTAGTAACTCCACTTTTGTAACTTCAGAAGCTTATGTGTCAGAGGATTTGTGCAAAGTTGAAAAAATAATCAGTTTCACATCATATTTCAAATACCACCTTAGTCAGTGTTCAGTGGTTGTTTGTAGAAAGTGGTTGAAGTTGAACTGTGACCTGAAGCAGTCTGAAAAGCTGCTTGTTAAGCAGCTTCCTGGTTAACCTTTAAATCAAGTCTTTGAAGGTGATTTATTCATTAAATCACCTTTGGCTTGAAGTTTGGTTTCAAGCCAAACTTCAAGTCTTTGGCTTAAAGTTTGTTCTTTATTTTAACTCTATAACTAGAAGACACTATGAATGCAGAACATTCGTGGCTCAGGCAGTTGAACACATTAATGGCCCTTGGATGTTTTACTTTTGGAAGGACGACTTATACTGTTTACCTTACCTCTTCTGAGACGTCCTTTACTTCCTGACTACCTCTGATCATCAGGATGATCCTGATGATCAACCCTGTTTTCTTAGGTAGCTCAAGCATCAAGTTCTTCAGTCAGGTTCTTCACAGCGGAACCTGACTTCTTAAAATTCTTGATCACTTGAGAAATGATTGGTGCTTCTGCAATCTTACCAGCAGAAGTTTGCCAGACTGTAAGCCAAGACTTGCATCACACAAATAGGATTTCAGTCGCTAAAACTTTACATGCAGTTATGTATTTTTTCCCCTTTCTTCCCTCTCAGGGTGAGCAGAAAGCTTTTACAAAGGTGATTGATCTTAGCTCCTGTGATCCCCACCGGACAGGGATGCCACCCATCTCATTTGTTCGCCAGGTTAGTTTTAAACATTCTCTTCTTGCTGATTTTCTTCTCTGCAGTCACTCATGGAGCATGCATGACACTACTGCCCCCTGCTTTCTTCCTCAGGTCTTATCTCTGTGTTGTTACCCGGAGCTCCTCAAAGAAGACAGCTTTCCTCTGGATGTCAAACAGAAGACACAGAAGCTTCTGGAAGCCTGTAATGGAGGCAGCATTGGTGAGAACAGCAATCCAGATGAGGTTGGACTTTTACACACAATCCTACTTTTATTGACTTAGGGTTTTTTTTCCTCAAAGTGAAGGGTACATAACTTACAACTGTAAGGGGTTTCAAAAAATAAATGTTTAGCAACTAAATTATTAGGATTACAGCAATTCTCTTGAAAATGATCTCTAATTGGTTTGATTTTGAGCTTTGTCTCTCCATCCTCAAATTCCTGGTCTAGTTTTAGTTGTTTTGCTTCCACATCCATATAACTCCCTAGAGTCAACTGTTTCAACTTGATGCTTTTGTTAAGAAACAGCTCAAAATGTTTTTGCCACATTATGCAAATCTGCTATTTTCCTAAGTTTTGCATTGGATTTTCCCTCTGATCTAAGTATTAGCTAGAAATGAGAGGTTACCTCATCTGATGACATGCTGTGCTGGATTTTTGAAAATGTTTTATTTAGATGATGATACGTTTGCTGTCACGTGAGGATGGACAGGATGGTGTGTTGGCCCCCCTGCCATGTCCACACACATTACCCATGCTGCTGGATGAAGTGGGGGTGAAACTGGTGCCCTACAGGCTGACGGAGGAGCGAGGATGGGCTTTAGACATGGAAGAGCTGCACCGAGCCCTAATGACCGCTAGGAGGCAGTGTGATCCCAGAGCCATTTACGTCAGTAACCCGGGAAACCCAACAGGTGCATAACACACATATAGTGTAGTGACACCGAAATGAATAGAATTACTAAGGCTTTATTTTAAAAAAAAGAGAGCGTAAAGTACGATGTGTAAATTTGCAGATATTAGAAATGTAGACATTATCCACGGAAAAACCTAAAACTTCTACGTTCAAGATAAAAAGTCCTTCAAGAAAGGCTCCATCAGGTTCTATTTGTTGGGTCTATTTAGGACTTATTGGTTTGGTTCAGTCATTGGATGCATAATATTTAATATGCTTATCATATTCAAGTGTTTCTTTTGGTTAAATTAGACATCAGCTCTGAACTAAGTTATGGAACATTATAAAGTGTGTCTTTAATTCAAAATAAGACTGACACGTAGTCAAACAAGTTGAGGCAATCTAAAATCAGAATCTTGATTTGAGGGTAGAAACCTAATATGTCATCAAAGACTGCCTTTCATTGTTTTGTCAGGTCATGTTCAAGACAGAGAAACAATAGAAAAAATTATTCATTTTGCAGCATCGGAGCGACTTGTTTTGCTAGTTGAAGAGGTAAATACATTCTGCACATACACATTTCTGTGATTATTAGTTTTTATATTTAAAATTCTTCCTTTCTTTCTCAATTATTGCACCATTTTAGGTTTACCAGGGCAGTGTGTTTGGACAGGACAAAAAATTTCTCTCATATAAAAAGGTCCTGTTTGAGATGGGAGTTTCCTACTCAGAGACAGTGGAGATGGTGTCATTCCACTCAATATCGACAGCCACAATGGGAGAGTGAGCATTACAACCATTTATCTCAAGAGTCTGGACTATAAATAACTTCTGTTTCATCATGACTTCCACAAAATACAGTATGATGCTTTTTGTGAAACAAGGTGCACTTGTATTAAAAGAAGTGTCGATCTAAGTAGTCTTTGAAATGTGAAAAATGCACTTCAAAACAGTCTTATACCCATGATATTACAAAAATTATACAAGAAACAAAAGAACTATTTTACATAAATTGAAAGAACAATAACAATATTATTTAGATGATAAAACTTAAAAAAAAAACCAGACTGGATTTCTGCAGTTAAAAAAGGTTTCAGTGCAACTTCACTGATTTTATCACAAAAATGTAGCTTTTGTGTTTCCATTTTAGAAAACATACAGCACAAGATTTCTATAAACACATAAATCTTTTATAAAAACTGAACAGTAGTAATTTTTGAAGACTTTGTTTAACTGTTTTATTTATGTTGATTTATGTTTTATAGAATGACTTTCCTACCTTCTTTTCTATTTATTATTGCTGTCTTCTTTCCTCATATTTTTACTGCTTCATGAGATATTGTTGCTTCTGACATTGCTAATCCTGGACTGCCTAGGTGTGGTCTGAGAGGAGGCTATATGGAGTTAATCAACTTGGATCCGGCGGTGAAAAAGTTTTTATTCCATGCTCCATGCAGTCCTTCCATTTTACCACAGCTGGCTATGGAGATCATGGTCAATCCACCTGCACCTGGAGATGCTTCGTATGAAAAATACACACAGGTACAAACACAAAAGCAAATTTACTGCTTCCTATAAACTTGTCTTGAAAAATAAATTGCATCCACATTCAGTGAAAGTATGATCATAATCTTTTAATAATTAGATTTTCTTATGAGCATAAAACAAGTTTCTCAAAACCTATGCTCTGAGTTATTATTGAGGACTCCACTTTTGCCATGTTATATGTTTTCTACCATTTATAATCATATTTTGGGGTGCTAATGAAATATTATTGACAGGCTGTGGTCAAAGCATAGCGAGATTAAAGTAACAGTACCACAACACCTTACTAACTGCAAACTTGTGAATCACTAAGCACCAGGAGCAGATAAATCTGGACTTTCCTCTTTTCCTTGTTTGCTAGCATATGTAGAATAATTTTTTTCTTACACAGGAGATTCTTCTGAGAGCAGAAACACTCTCCCAGAATGCAGGACGAGCATGCAAGCTTCTGAACTCCCTACCAGGGATGAGCTGCCAGCCGGCGATGGGAGGAGTCTTCCTTTATCCTCGTCTGCATTTACCTGCTGAAATCATTGAGGAGGCTAAGGTTAGCTGAAACTGATTAAAGGAATAAAAACGACATACTGGATGCCTATCAAGGTTTATGACTTGTGTTTTTAAAAATATGTTCTGATTTATTTCAGATGTTACGACTGTCAGCAGATGTTCTGTACTGTCGGAGGTTACTGGAGGAAGAAGGTATTTGTTTGGGGCCTGGCTGTGAAAACGGACACAATGATGAAAACTTTCACATCAGGTAAGAAGAGATAGAGATCTACTGTTTGTTCATATATTACAAAATATTGCATACTTTATAAATATTGCATTGACTAATTCCTGTTGTGATAAAGTTTAGTGGAAGAGGTAAAATTAAAACGTGTAATTTGTTTTTGTTCTTTTGATAACTAATGAGTCAGACATGACTAAAGTAGTTTGCTCCTCTCATGTATGTCTGTGTATTTCTAAATGTCTCAATTTGGTTTTCCTCTCAGACTTTGTGTTTTAGCACCTCCTGCTGTCCTGGAGGACGTCCTGACACGTCTTTGTTCTTTTCACCGTCATCTCCTCAACAGACCTGACTGATGAAATCTGAAGGACACCAAGAGAAAAAGAATCTTTTAAAACTTTCATCTAAAAAGGTTTCCAAAACTATGAAACCATGGAAACCCTGCTATCAATATTTTCAGATGCACATATTATGATAATGAGGTAATTATCTCATAGAATAAAATCAGCACTTTTGTCACTGCTGAGGCATTTGTCTTGGGGAACAAATAAAATTGTCCACTAAGATTTACTTTTAAACAATAAATAAACACAACTTCAATTTTAAATTGTAGAAACGTATAATTGTTTTATTTTAAAAACGCTCAATGTAAAAGCAAAATAAATAACAACAACCTATTGTTCTCCTCTGGGAGGAGACTCCAGGGCAAGTCCTGCTTACGCTTGAGGAACATTTTATCCCTTCTCGCTTGGAAACATCTCAGAGTCACCCAAGATGAGCCCCAGAGTGTTGCCAGGAGAATGTTTGGGTTTCCCCCCAGAACCTGTTACCCTTCTGACCCAATATTGGATATGCAGAAAACAGTGAATTGTTGGTTGGACAGAACATCTCTGCAGGTAATGGCTTCAATGCATACAACCCAGTAATGCAAAAAAAAAGTTATAAGGTTACACAGCAAAAAAATTAAAAATTAAAGATGAAATGAAGGTCCACTGACCACAGTGACCCCCCTATGTTGGAGCCCTCCATCAGGGCACCATCGTGTGGGTGAACCTCGAAGGAGAGTCACTTGCTCCTCAGCACTGAAAAGTTTGTTGAAAGGATTTGGGCACTTAACAAACATGTTTCCAGCTCCAATAAGCTTTTCTCTTGCTCTCAGTCGGTGTTTTTACTGCAGCAGGTTTCACCCAGCTCTAACGATTCAGGTCACTTCTGGGAAGATTGGTCAGCTACTCCCATTCAGACTGATTGTCACAGTTCACTAGGACCTGTAACGCAGCAGAAGAAAAGATCCTTAGTTAAGGACTTTGGCAAATAGAGAGGGCCTTCACTACTGGAAGAATCATTTAAGCTAAACCCATTTAAATTGAGCTGATAAAATGGCCTAGGTCTGCAACCCACAGCTCAATGGATTTTCCAAATAAAATAATAAAATAATAAGCTCCCAAGAAGAATTCCCAGCACAAAACATTCCTAATAGTTCCTGTTTTAAAATCTATAGTTTTGTCATTAGATTGAGAACTGTGTCGGTTCTATACTTTTCATAAAAATCAGCGAGCCACAGAAGAAGTTTTGTGCAAAATGTAAATAAAATGGTAGCTATTCAAGAATGACAACACATTTCCTACAGTAGATTTTTGTCAAAATTATAAGCTGTCATTTTTGGAAAGGTTTTGCAGCTCTAAACACTTTTTATTAAGTTTAACTGTAAGAGCAAAAATTGTAAAGGTTTCAGTCTCTGGCCTAGAAATTGAATGTGGTGTTATATGTCGTATTCACCACCAGATGTCACTGTAAACTTGGATTTTCGCCAAGCAGATTTCACAGAAGCTGGAGTTTTACTAATGAGTTTTACTAATCAGGCATGTGTGTCTACTTCATGGGCGTTTTATTATGCAAGTTCATATGACTTTGTTCTATTAAAAACGTCAAATGCATGTATTTTTGAATAATATTTTTTAATTACTAAGCATGCATGCAATGCTCAACAATGCAAAAGGCTTAAGTGACTGAATTAGAAGGTGGAGTTGGCTTTGTTTCAATCCGGAGGGTCTGGAGTCCTGGAACCCAGCCCATTGAGTGAATAAGTGAATTTCAGATCACAGGCCATCGGCTGCTTGCTCATTACTGAACGATGCTTTAAATCCTCAACTGTAAATTATGTGATCGCTGCTGTGCAGGACTCAGGGCAATCCACAGGAAGTAGGGTCCATTCTTTCTCTTGCTCCTCTTTACCATTCATCACTATCCTCTCACCGTGAATGGAGTTCAGATTTGCAAATGCTACCTAATTATTCCACTTCAGTAGCTCTGGGAAAATGAGTGAGAGGGGTAATCATTCCTCAAAAGCAAAGCCCAACAATTCCCACTTCCCCCACCTTTTTCCACACCGCCTGAGCTCAGGCAGCCACGGTTGAGGCAGAAGGAAACCACAGCAAAACCTCAGAGGCTCTACATTATTGCACAATCAGCAGATGTACACAACAGACAAACAAGGTACTAAATAAACAAACAGCTTAAATTTCCATATCTTCTCGTTGCAGAGAGCTGTTAATGTGAATAAATTATGAGTTTAATAAATGTCTGCACTTCTGTCATTAAATCATTAGGCTCTTTCACAAAACACTTCAATTTGGGGCTAAGAGCCCTTTTCACTGTCTCACTGAGCTTTCTGCAATAACATAGGGGGTTCCATCTAAAGCAGTCTTTGGGCAAAAAGCCAGGTACATGTTGGGCAGCTCACCAGTACATCCCAGGGTAACACAAAGACACACAGGAAAGACACACATGATTAAAAATGAGCTCACACTTGAACCTAAGAGCAACTTGGAGAAGCCATTTAACCTAACCCTGATGTTTATGCAGTATGGGAGAAAGCAAGGAGAAACCTGATGCATGGAAAGGAGCAACATGCAAACTCCATGGAAAAAGACTGAAGCTGGGATCTGAATTTGCAACTTTCTGTCACTAGGAAACAGTGCTATCAACTTCACCGTCCATAACCAAGACTACAGAAATTTAAAAAATAAAATAAATAAAGATAACCAGCAATCCTGACTGATGATGTACAATTGTAACCAGAACTTTAGATACTCTGAACAAAAAGACACACATGTTTTTCTTCATTAAATCAGACCAAACTTCTCTCCTTTTTGTATAGTTAAAATTACCAGTTATTTATATTTGCTAAGTGCCACAATAATAAGAGAATATGGCAGAAATTCAATTAATGTTTTTATTAGATGACAGAATCAGCTTTTCTCAAATCCATAAAGAAGAAATGAAAACTGCTTATCTCCTCTCAGACGCACAATTATTAACAAAGGCTCGGTGGATAAAAATAATAAACATAAATAATAAGTAAGTGGCAAGTGTGATCAAGTGTGATGGCATCTAATATTAATGGAGCAATCTCAAAATATTCAACAATAAGTATACAAAGCTATTAAAACTCTACAAAGTAGAGTCGACTTGCACTTAGCCTTTAATTACATTTGGACTGTCTGTAGGCGCACAGAGGAAACTCAGACTGAGGTAACAATTAGCAGCATGGAGACACTGGGGTAATTTGGTTTGATACAAGAACATCTGTGTTTCTTTGAGCCTGACATGAAGAGGACCACTGAACAAAACAGATCTCAGACAGGATATGAAACAATGAAAATGAAAGAGCCTGACAGCATCAATTTTGCACAACCATTCATAAAGAATAGGGATTGGTGATCAATGATGAAAATGATTATCAGTTTTACTCATATTGTATCTTTTGTAATTATTGTGTTTTAGAACCAGTGTCCAAAAGAGACTGATAAATTGTTGCAGACTTCTTCTTTGTGTACCATTGTTGCTATGAAACAACTATCATTTGGATCCCACTTAATTTTGCCTTATGTGCTTTGTCTGGTTTCATAAATGTAATTTGATCCTCACGCTAATCCAATCTCCATCACAACTGCCTGCCTGTTTATTTGGCCATCTGCCTGCTAATCAGGGTGCTTTTATTTCCACAGCAGAGAGGCGTTCATGTTCTACAGCTCTTATTGTACACCTTAATGTAAACATGATGTGCTGAAGGTGACAAGGATCAAACTTAAATCGGGGATATGTTTTTGTCCTGCAGCACACAAGCTGCCAGGATGTTTACTGGGGAGACCCAGCAGGATGAACTCCTTGTTTTCAATTTTCTCTTGTAAGAGAATTTTTTTTAAAATCAATCTCACAAAAGCAGACAGATGAAAGGAGTTTTGATCCTTAGCGTCATAGATTTGCTCCAGTTCGATCACAATTTGAAGCAGAAAGACGAGAAGACAAAAATCGGTAAAAGCTGTCTTGCAGGTGTGTAACAATGCAGCCTTTTGCGGCTGGATTAATAGTGAGTATGAAAGTTGAGGCAGAGTAAGGTGGAAACAGCAAAGGTTTATTCTTCAAACAAAGCATCAGGAACAAAACCCAAGCGCAATTGCAGCCTTAAATAGTTCCAGCTGTGAAGGACCAAACCACCTTTAAATCACAGGAGATCTCAATTTATCTGAATTTTATATAAATAAAATACCTTTTATCAAATACAAGCACATTTGTATTTCATTTTTATAAATATTTTATGTTTTATCCTTACACCATAACACCATTATGAAACACCACAAAAAAAGAAACAAAAACAACCCATAAACAACCCCCCCACCCCCCACACACACTTTTCCATGGCTTCTGCCAGAACCTATATAAATGGTGTCCAAACCCCAGGGAAGTATTTGTCCAAACACCCTGGAGAGGACATGGAAAAGACAGGTGAGTCACTCCATCTTACCACCTCCACACTTAACAGGTTATACACAAACATTTATTCAAGCTTTACAAACCAGTAGCTCCTTGCTCTGAGTGATTATTCTCCCTTCACAGGCAGCAGTCTTTGTCTCTGCCTTACACTTGTCCCTGTTGACGCTGCCATCTTTAAAGGGCTGAAAATGCCGGGTCGTGACGAAGGAAAAACAACATAGCCTTCAGTTTCGTTTGGCCTGAGTGCAGTGCTCACCAGAGCAACCTGTGGCCTTTTATTAGCAGATTGCACCCACCTGTGTAAATCTCCGCCCACAACAGGAAGTCAACAAGAACATCAACAATAAGATTCAACAGTCCCTATGCAAATAAGCAGTAATGAATAAATGAGTTAGTGAAATTGCTTATGTAGGATGAAGAGTGAGATAAACAGCTGGAATAGGGTCTAGAGTAGATCAAGGTAATGTGAGTGTTGCTTTGGTCTGTTGTGGTGATGAAGGAGCTCAGCAAAAAAGCTCTCTATTTAATGGATCATTCGCTTTCCTATCCTCACCTGTGCTTATAAGGTATTTACCCTGGGGCACACAGAATTTATTGGAAAGACGATATGTTGCTTATGGCCCAGAAAGCCCTTGGGATCCCCCAGAATGAGTGTTGCTAGGGAGAGGGATGTTTGTGTTTCCGTCCAGGTCTTGTTAACTCCATGGTGGATAGATGGATGGAAGAAAGGAACATCCAGTGTGTGTGTCACTTCACCACATCCAGACAGATTTCCAGTGTTTGTTGCCACAAAAAATGCAGGTCAGAAATTAACCATCTTCAGAGGAATATAAAATCAGAAATATTTTAATGATAAAGTTCACAATAAAATTCAATCTGAATGCTGTATGATGGCCACAATGAAATAAAACTATTGTAAACACAATAAAAACACTTTACACTTAAGAGGTAAAAACAGTGCAGGAAATGGTGCTTGGATAGAAACAGCACCAGGCTGGTTAATGTCAAAATGTGACACAGACAAGGACAGATTCTACAAACAGTTTGTCACAGGATGAAATCACAAACAATCCTTGGAGCAGAGCAGTGGATGAAGGATCCGAAATAAAGAAATTGAGAATTTAAGATTTGCAAAACAGGGAAAAAAAACATGAACTTAGCAAGAAAGAAAGAATAAGAGATCTTGATTCAAGATTGAACAAACTTGACATTTCTCTGCCTTTTTCTCTCTGACTCTGCAGCAGGATCATTAAACTATTCCTCACAAACCACTGCACTAATCAACTCTTTATGTGGCTTTCTGTTGCACAATCTATAATTTAATACCACAAGGATGATAAGCAGGAAACATCAGCACGGCTCTGAGGCCAAAGAAATCCATCTGCAGGAGCAACGTGAGTCATTCTGTGTTGTTTGTTAATATCTCTCTGAGACATAATTGGCTCTTTATGGATTCACGTTGAGGACAGATGACGGGGGAAGCTTTGAAATGCCACAGAACTGCAGAGCTGTCACTCCGGTTCAGCTGAGTGTTGTGCACTGCTTCTCAGAAGTGATGCTTGACAATAAGCGTTGCCATGGATACCCACCCTGCGTGCTCTTCTGCAATCTCTTCCTGCTCTACAGCAAGTTTTTTTTTTCCCAATATGAGACTTCAGCATACACCCATTTCTATGAGGCTCGCTGTGTGTGTCTGTTTTCCTTGTGGATCAGGCTCAGCTCTGTCTGCTGTAAACTTGTTTTCTTCAGCTGCCGAGAGCCAGCAGGTGCTGCCGGGGGCTGAGGAGAGCCGGCTGAAGGGCAGCAGGGGAATTGGTGGAGCTTTGGCAGGTACAGCTGCCCCCGGTGGCCTCCACTGGGATGAGCGACGATAAAATTAAGCACATTGCAGGCCTGGGTCAGGGGTCGGACAGTTAGCATGTTGTTTGCAAAGCCTGCGGGGCTCTGTAGTCTCATTACTGTTAGAGAAGAAAGGAAAACATGTTCAAATTGATGCAAAGTCAAACTCTGGTCTTATTTTGAGGTTCAAGTTTTTCATAAATTAACTAAAAGAGTTTGTCTTGTAATTTTCTAAATAGTACACACAAACAAGAAGAATAATTTTATTCTATATTGATATATGTTAGAATTAATGTCCCAATCTGGATCTTTTTCTTATTTGTTGGTCTGAATCATGAAAGAATAGACATCATTTATTCATAAATTATAGAATAGAATAGAATAGAATTCAACTTTATTATCATTGCACTGTCACAAGTACAAACAACGAGATGTACAGTAGTTTGCATCTATCCAGAAGTGCTCTACAAGATATAAATATTTATTTACAGATGTACAAGACTGTGTATGTATGGACTATAAGGGGTTATAGCAAAAAGATATAGATATTGTGTATAAATATAAATATGGGAGCTATATGCACAGATTATACAGAATATACAAGAATGTTAGGGAATGGATTATATATGTATATAATATAATACAAGATAAATAATGGCAGATAAAATTTACAGATTGTATGTGTGTGTGTGAAGAAAACAGTCCGTGATGTGTGTGTGTGAGGATAGTTAATACTTCAGCGAAGTCAATGAAATCAATGCTACATTGTGAAAAATTTAAATGATTTTCTCAACCATTTAAGAAAGTTAAACTCATGTATTATATAGATTGATTACAAATAGAGTAAAAGTATTTCAATACTTTATTTCGTGTAATTTTGATTATAATGGTTTGCAATAATGAAAATCCAAAATTAGTTAGCTCAGAAGATTAAAATGTTGCATAACACCAATTTTGGAAAAAGCTTTTTTATTATATAAATGCTTTGAGCTATATATGGCCTACACAATCATGTCCATAAGACAGTCATTAAAATCCTCCATAAGAAGGATAAGCCACAAAAGATAATTGCCAAAGAAGATGACTATTTACAAAATTATCCAAGGATATTCATTAAATTGAGTGGAAGGAAAGAGTGTGGTAGGAAAAGGTTTATCGAGAGCAAGTAGAGCCACAGACTTGCAAGGATTGTCAAACAAAATCAATTAATGAATTTGGAGGACTTTCACAAGGAGTGCAGACATGAGAGTATCAGAAGCATGTTACCTGGGTGAAGGAACTGTTGCTAAGTTGACTTGGTACCTGGTCACAATGCCAAAGGTACCAAAAGCTGATCCAACGACCATCGTGTTACTGTGTTGCTGTGTTTGATTGGCAAGCAAACTGACCTGACCTGAACCCCAGAATCCAAGTCTTGTCCAAAGGAATATGCGAGATGCCAGACCCAACAATGCAGATGAACTGAAGTATATTATCAAAGCAACCTGAGCTTCTGTTACACCTCAGAAAAACCATAGAATGATAATTATCAAAATTACAGAAAATAAGGGTTTGATATATATCACTCTATGTTTAATGAACACAGAGTGATGCATGGTGTACTATTATATTTCAAAACTTTGTTGCTTTGACATGCAGTAAAAAAAAGCCCACAAAGATTCAGTGATTTCTCTGACTCACCACTAATGTTCCGGATGTTGCAGTCTCTTCTATCCATTTTTGTTGACAGCGACAGATATTTTGTGCCTTTAGAGGTTTTTGCAGGTCAGCCTATATATGCTGCTGCAACAGGGGGTTTAACTCAGTTAAAATGTGTGTGTCAACTTGTCCCTTGACTCACACAGCTAGAGTCCTCAGTAAACTCTCCTTTTGCTCCTGCTGCTTTCATGCAACATAGATAACTGTTCTTCTCTGTTTTTTTTATCCTAAATATTGTCCTAATGTCTCAGAGCTATGAGGCCAACTTTCGAGCTACCACTGCAATTAACTGCTTATTTCTCTATAAAATAAAAAGTACTCCTGGAATAGTGGGTATGTGCTTTTTCTGTGTGTGTCTGCTTTGTTGGCTCAGTTGCCCCAGACTACGCTCCTCAAATTAGATTATATTTAATTTGAATCTGTCCTAAATATTTGATGGATTTTATTTCATATTTCTGTTTATTTATTGGATGTTTGTCTTGTGAAGTGTCTAAAGATGTCATTTTTATAAATTATGCAAGTGTATAAATTAACTAAGTTAAATTTACTGAAGCGTTAACATGTTTACTTTGATGAATCTTTGATAATTCTGCTTGTGGTATTGCTTTGGTGTCAGCAAACAGAAACGGTCCAAAAATAATTGCTGGCCAACTTTATAAACATAATACTTCAGTTTGAACTAATCTGACTGAGAAGTTTTTCTTTCTCCTCGACCAAAAACTGTGTGTGCATGTCTCACATGACAAATCATATGTCACAGACAGGCAGAGAGAGTGAAGGAAATTACAAACACTAGGGATTTTTGAGAAAGACTGTTTTTAATCCACGGTGTTTTGCTGTTTGTCCAAATTGTTTTGAGAAAAGCTCTTACAGTTTTGCAAATGTCAAGAAGGATTTGAGAAATGCACCAATGTGACTGGCAAAAAACTGTAAACGTTTTGGCATCGCCAGTGCCTTTTACAAACAAAATCTGTCATTTTGGCAATGAGGGCCACTACTTAGACTTGTGTGTGAACTGTTGTGAAAATGAGGAGTCTGAGTTGACTCCTTAGTCTTGATTGCTTAGACTGCATCTAAGCAATCAAGAAGAGCTGTAATTGTCATCAAAACTTTAGCCATATTTTATAAAAGCCAGGAAATACTGTGACTCGGTAAGCAGTAACAGTCCTGTGTTTGGTTTGAAACTATAACCTTACTGAAAAACCTCTGCAACTCATCTGAAAGAAACATTTGCATTTTCAACTTCTGAATATTTCTAGAAAACAATCCCTGTATGCTTTCCCAAACCTCACCTACCAAGTATTTTGGTTTCAAAACATTTTAATGCAATTCTTGACAAAAAGAAGACTAGCATTGAAGTACAATTATATATATTAGGAACCACTTCTGTGGATTTGTACACCACATCAGCTATTGCATAACTTGTTTAGCAGGTAGAAGTTTAGGTGGATTTAATGGATTAGTTGAATTAGACTAAAAGAGAGAAACATAGAGGTTTGAGCCTACAGTGTTACAGCTATGAAGCACTGCAGACATCTGACCCACAATGCCACCCCAATGTCTGCAAAGATTTAGCATAGACATTTACAGTCATACGCTCTCCAAAGGACTACTTTAAAATGCTCAACCTGAATGACCTTCAACCCAAAACAGATACCAACATCTAGAACAAAAGAACTGATGGTTGGTTTTAACTAAATGAATGGTACATAAAGTAGTAAATGGAGATGAAGTTGCAAGACTTTTCATAGCTGTAACATATTTTACTTTCTTGCTTTTTAGATTTAATCCTGAAATTTTGTTTACATGTGTGCAATCTGGATATGTGAAATTGTCTAATTTGAAATTAGTTATCTGACCAAAAACATATAAACAAAACATGAGTATTTTATCCATAAAATTAAAATTTTATAAATAAAATTGTCAACAGCGACAATCTATTGCAACAGTTAATTTTTTTACCAACAATCTTAGACATTTAAAGCATATTTTGAATTGTTATAGATTCCCATCTCACTACAGCAGAGCGAAAATTAATGTAATCATAGCAGTCGTAGCCTGCAAACTTCTTGACCAAATATAATATACAGCCATAGAAAATAACTGGAATTTATTAGATAATGACTGCAACAAAGACCGAAATAATAAAAAAAATCTGGAATGAAGTCCTTTGCAGAGTTCATTGATTCCAATGTTTTTTGGAAAACAAATCAGTAAGAATTTAATTTGGATTTTTCACACTGGTGTTAAGGTTTGTGTGATTAAAACTTTTGAATATTTGTTGTATGTCAAAGCTGTGAACTCTGTAGAATTCAGGTGCAACTACACAGTCAAAGTGGATGGATATTGGAAATGACAGGGCTCTGTTGTAAAGAGTGCTCCCCATAAGCTGGTCAATTGCACCGTATAACCCCCCGGCTTCATGCAGGCCCAAAACCTGACCCCTATCAATCTCCAGCAAGTGCTATTAAAGCTGTCTAATGTTTTCTAAAGGCTGCCTCAGTGTCTGTTTGACAAGTTGTGACATATCCCAGCTCATGAAGACACCATTCATGCCCTCTAGTTTTTGACATGCCAGATCCTTGTAAATCAAATTATCAACATTTTGACCACATTATGACTAAAGTGCAGCATTACTTCTTGAAACTTAACTTGCTGTTTGACTTTGTCAAGTGATGTCTTATGTTTGTCTTTTCTCTAATAATCCTTAAATGATTTGTGTATAAGTTGAATTCCCAGCTTGTGTTTATTGTATCTGATTGTTGCTTTTCTCAGCCTGTGTGCCCTCTGTCCTCATTTAAAATGGTGTCTTTTTCCCCTTATGTCTCCCTTGGGATGTTTTAGGCTTCATATATTTCCACCTCATTACCTTAGCAGCCCAGAGGCTACAGACTGACTAACTGCTCACTGTGGGGTTGAGAGAGTTTGGCTGAAAATTATTCTCCTCTGGGCTCTGTTTTTGCTGTTCTGTGTAAATGTGTTGTCGACATTGTACAGGATTAGGAAATGACATCTTGAATGAATGCAGTAATACAAAATGACTGTTTCAAATAAGATGCACAGAGAACAGAGCTTCATAGAGCCAGAATGATGCTGGCAGATGGTTCTTTTTACCTGCTGCATCTAAAAAAAAAAAAAACACACCCCCACAAAACCAGAACAGCGACTGACTCATCAAGTCAGCAGTCTTTTTTGGGTAGCACTGGAAGAACATGCAGCCATTATTTCCCTACTGTATTTATTTAATTGGTTGTGGGGAAGGGACTGTCGAGGGGATTGCAGTGGCAATTTTCCTCACACTACACAGACCTTTATTAGCCGCCCAAAAAATTTTAAGTGGCAAAAATCCCAAAGGATAGAAAGAAAAGATTTACTTTTCATGCTGGAATAAGATTTAGTTCAGGAGATTTTTCCAGCCACAAAATGTACACAATTACAACTTAAAACAGTTTCACATCAATGCAAACAAATCTTTGATTAGAATTTATAGCTTAGAAAAAAAAAGTAATTAACCTTCCTCTTCACCTTTTTTATTTAGGGTCTCGGACTTTGGTAATCTTAATTAGAAAAAATAGGGAGATGAAGAACACGAAGAAGCAGAAGAAACATCTCGCACACTTAGAGAATGCAACAGTAACCTGAGGAAGAGGTAATCTCTAGGGTTTTTGTTTGTTTTATTTGATTTGTGTCATCTACTGTGGGAGACAGTGACTCAGTGGGAAGACTACTGGTCTTGCGAGTGGAAATCAGACGGTTCTGTTCCAACTTCCTCTGACCACATGTAAATATGCTCACGGGCAAGGCACTTAACTCCAAGCTGCCTCGGAGTCTGTGTGGACTATGAGTACGACTGGGATGAAATCGAATGCAGAACACAAGCACTAGTAGTACATGGCCATTTTACATTGCAACATAGAGTTTTTAGATAAGTAAAAGCCAGACCACAAACGCTTATTGAATAAGCAATAACAAATAAATATTTATGTAAATACATTTTTATCTGGGATTTGCTGTCACTAAATAATTGTTAATATGTTCAAAAAAAATTAACTAATAAATAAAACATATCCAGCTCATTTTATCTCTCAAAGTTGTTTGTCGGGAATCAATAAATAAACTGCAGGAGGATGTTCATGGAGAGACAGCCATCCTTTTAAAGAAGCTTTCATTATCTGATCACTCCTTAATTGTTTAGGACTGGCTCACTGGTGAGCTGCAGTGTGCTGTTCTGTTATAAATGCTATCAAAAGAAGCCTTAGACGTCACTGAGCTTTGTTTTGTCACTCTTCCTGCTGGCTGGCATTGATTGCCTCTATGAATAGCAACACTTTGCTGGATGACAGACATGGAGTAGAACACAGCATCACAAATACCAGGATATGTGGGCCATTCCGAATGCTGCAAGACGTTTACTTAGGAGTATATGTGACAGAGACAAAGTGATGCTGTGACATTATTGATATTCAAAATAAAAGGAAGCTGAAAGATTTTCAGTTGCCATAGTGATTTATGAACTCTAGGTGATGCAGAGAAAACAATGTTCAAAACTCTGTTCGACTTGCAGAAAAACAAACAGCAAAGATTTATTTATTATTTCTCACTTGAGCCACAGCACGTTTTAGACATTATAGACACACATATAAAACAAACCTTTTAAATCATCAGGGTGATGAGAAATTAAATTCCACATCAAGAAATATTTGTTGTAACAAAACAGAGTAGAAGGGTTTCTATAGACTCTTCAATGGTAGTTTACACCTGAAGAAAGAAAGAGTAGGCACATTAAAATATAATTCATATATAAAACAACGGAAATATTGCTCATTAAACCTAGCACACATAAACCTAAACTAATCTTTGCACAACAAAAATCAAGAAAGAACAGCTCCATCACTGGATGATCGATCTGAAGCCTCAATAGACAAAGTGATGTTTTACTTTTTCTTTAAAATACAGTATATAAATATTTTAATTAAACGGGTGGAATAGAAAACTTTTACATGAAATATTAAAAATGTTCTAATATTATTTCTTGACAAATTCGCCCTAACAAATTCAACACAGTTCCTGCTGTGAAATTGAAACAAAACTTCTCAAATGCAAGTTGAAATACCCCAATTCTGTCATCAGCTGGACGTTGATTTCATCGTCTCTACATCTTCTCCTGTTCAGTTTCTGGAAAGTCTGCAATAAACCCCAGGAAAATTACATATTTTACTGTACAACATATTCTCGCTGTGAAGTTGCAGGTGACTCCTATTGAATTTCCATTGTTTCTGCACAAGCTTTTTAATTTAAGACATTTGAAACAGGAATCTCTAGATTGTTACTCATTCATGCCCCCGTTTTTCTCCTAATCCACCTCATCTCTTTCCCCTTCCCCGCTCTGTCAACAGCAAGGCCTGCAGGACTGTGTGTGTGATCTGAATTTTAACACCCACTGTCTGTCTACTGAAAGATTTCAGTAGTAGGCAGTGACCTCACTCCTGGGATGTCACCGCCCAGATTTCTGGATTTTTCTCCCAGTGACCCCCATCCAGAGTCATCCCTACCCTCTTCATCTGTAATATCAATATGTAATTCTGTCACATTAATATTTAAAAACCATTTTAGCTAATCCTGTAGATACATTTTACAAGACAAACTTGAAAATAAATCAGATTACATCGTTGTTTTAGCACTACACATATGCTCACTGTAGTTATGTAATGAGCCATGTGGCACATTTGGTGCATATCAGCCTCATCAGAAGAGTTTTGCTGCAGACGGGTCCACCTCATCCACCCCCCCAGGACCCCCTCCCTCCGGCTGTCATGGGAACAAAGCTAAGTCTCAATCGCTTTGGAAATGTGTGCTCATAAAATAGGCTGAGCAGTTTGTATTGTACTTTTCCTTCATTCACAGGTAGCACTTTTGGTTTAGGAGGTATTAAAAGGAGAAAGAGCAGCTCACAAGTCTGCTGTATAGTTACTGAAGACAATTCAGCTGCTATTGAGTCCTAGTGTTACAGATAAGAGCAGAGAATGAGTCTAAGTGAATTTAACCCCTGTAATCGTGGCAGATTAAGGTTTACCAATAAGGTAATGTCAACATTTTGAGCTGTTACTCCCAGAATGTTTAACCAAGTATTTTAATCACAGATTTTAGCAGGTCATTTTTGTCTTTTTGTGGCTGATGTTGTAATATTTCCTAATGGATTTGAGTTCTTAAATGGTTCTCTGAAATAACCAAACAAACTTAGCAAATCAAAACAGAAACTAACTTGGTAGTTTTAAATAGCTTTTATGATATTTTAATTCAGGGATTTCAGGAGCTAGCTCTACCTCAAAGAGCAAATAAAGAACTGCGCCCCATCCCCAATTATTGCTATTACTTTTGTAAATGTTTATACTTGATGTTCCAGTCACATATTTCACTATTTGTGGGGTTTATCCTGCTTTAGCTATGTGTAGCTCCACATGATGTAATGCTTCAAATGCCTTTTCATTTACAGTGTTACAAGTATGAACTATTTTCTGCTGTGATCACAGTTAATTTAGCCTCCTGTAAAAACTCCTGGAGCCTTGCAAACAATGCTGTGGCATTGAGTCATCTTTAGATCCAGCCCATGAAAATCCCACATTTCTATAATCATGTTCATACTTCTGTCATTTTGCTTAGCCCTGACTGTCTCTGGTTAATTTTTTTTTACATTTCGTACCCTCCCCAAAGAGCTCTGATGCTCCCCCTCGAGGGCATGCCCCGCTCATTGAAAAGCTCTGTTTTACTTGGTTGTTGGCCTGTTTGAGGTGTCCCCAGCTCCTGATCAAAGTGGTATTTTTTTTTTATTCTGGGCCAGAGTTTGTGCTAAGAAAGAATCAGCTGGTAAGTTTCAGAGCTGGTACCAAACAAGCACAGTTTAGCATTGAAATTTGGGTGGAAGAAAATCTCATTAGGTAGATTCAGTGCAGAGCCAGAACCAGTCATGGTTGCACAGACTCACTGTAATAAGTGAACTCTCATCAAACAGTGGGATTTTCAGTCACCAAGACAGCAGATCCTTCCAGGTACCTCTTCGATTACGAGGCCATCAGAGTCCTTCCTGAATTCCACTGTGAAAAGACCATCAGCATGAACTGGAGCCAACAAATAAGAACCTCGTTGTAGCTGACAGTAGGATCAATCAAACTATGAGAGATTCTTCTGCTGGTTCTCCTAAAAAGAAATTTTTCCCTCCACCAGGGTGGTCAGAATCATTATTCTCCCAACAGGCCTAAGTCCGACCCTGGCAGGAAAATCACCCATCCAATCAGTTACATCATAAAGTCCAACTAGAAGTAAGGCTATATCATTTTTGTCTGAACATCAAGTACAAGCTGCTGTTATATAATACACCATTTTTGTTGTTTGAACTCGTAACTTTAAACGTTTCTGTTTTCTCAGGTTGCATATAATGTTTGGTGTTTATGGTACTGAACTATTTAGTTATCAGCTGGGTCTTCTGCCTGTGCCATGTCCATATTAACATCCATTTGAACTAAATCCAGTCATGACTGCCATGCATGTGAATGATAAGATCTAAAACTTAAAACAATTACATTTATAATTTCTGAATATATGTTCAGGATTAGTGAAGAAATTAACTCCCTAGAGCTGGTGCCCATCTTCATGCCTCATCAGATTAATGAAGATCAGCAGACAGAAGAAAAGGAGAGAATGACTGACGGCTTAAGATTTCCCGAGGGTTTCATGCTGATGTTCTCCAGCAAACAGTGGATAGCTTTTCAAAGCAGATATAAATGTTTGCATCTCATTCAAATCAACTGTATCCAGCAAGCAATATAATATAAAAAGTATAAAGGATATGTAAAGTATATGAACACGATTGGTGACAACATATTAGCTGACATTGAAAAGCCTTTTAACACCAATTAAACCATCAAAAAAAACTTACATCAGGCTATTTTTCAAATTTTGGTCCAAAACCGTGACTGTAATTCATTAAATTGTGTTCAGCATTCACAATTTGCTTCTATCCACCTTTTTTTTCCTCAAGCAGCAAAGATGTAGGCCTTTGCTGTCTTTAAAAAGTCCAATAAAAAAAACAGATTCTTCTCACACTAATCTAGCCTGCTCAGCTTTACCTGAAACAACATCCAAATTGCTTTTGTTATAATCCAAACATTTTAGCATTGCTGGTAATATTTATGCATAGACTCCAGTTATAACAGTGTCAAATGTTTTGTCATGTATTCCTGAGGGGAGACAAGCTCTGCACAGATCTGAAGGTGTAAATGTATGGCTATTGAAAAAATAAAATCAAATCACCTCAATGGATTTCTTGTTTTTGCTGCTGCTACAGTTTCCCCTGGAAGATAACATACAGTAACAGAAGCTGCAGATGAGCAGGAGCATTCGAAGATTCACTAGTTCCCATATATACAGCTCTGGAAAAAGCAAGTGACCACATAAAATGATCAGTTTCTCTCATTTTGCTTTTTACAAGTATATGTTTGAGTAAAATGAACATTGTTCTTTGAACTACTGACATGTCTCCGGAATTCAAAGAAAATTTTTATTTGCAGAAAATGAGAAATGAGAAAATGAGAAATGGTCAAATAATGAAAAAGATGCAGTGCTTTCAGACCTCAAATAATGCAAAGAAAACAAGTTCATATTCATTTAGAAACAGCAATACTAATGTTTTAAGCCAGGAAGAATTCAGAAATCAATATTTGGTGGATTAACCATGAGGTTTTCAATGGGGTTCAGTGCAGTGGTCTCTTAATTTTTCCAGCTCTATATTATAATAAATAATTATTAAGGAAAAAAAAACAACAAAAAAACAAAAACTAAATAAACGGTTGAAAGAAATGGATTGCTCCAAGCCAATTATATATTATTGACCATTGTAAATCTGGTTCACTGCCAGGTTATATTCTATTGATTTTTTAATCATTATTTGGTCATGTAAAAAGCAAATGTGAGGTCAGCTTAATTAATCAAACAATCAAACCTCTGCTAGGTTACCTGACAGAGCAGAAAAATGCTGAACATAAACTATCTTCTCCTGACTAGACAACATGCTCATACATTCTCATTTAATAATTATACTCATCCTGGCTCTGAAGCTTCCAGTTATACAGTAATTATATGTCTATGTTGGATAATACTTTCATTGTTACTGTTGTAGCAATGAAATGTATGTAGTTTCACAGAGTTATGAAGTAGAGTTTCTTCCAGTTCATATTTTGGTTTGTTTTACATCCCAGCAATGGTACATGCCATAAATCCTGTTTTTAGGCCATGGGAGATGAAGGGCTGAAATTCTGCTAAGCTTGTTGTTTACTGAAATGTCAGCCAATCAAAGTACTTCATTTGACATTTCCATCAGTCACCTCAGTAGTCTGAATGGAAGTCGGTGGTCTCTGCTTTCGGAGGAAGCCTCTGTTGACATCAGGAGAAAAGGTCGGATTTGGAACAATTTCCTGCATCCGCACATGAAGACAACTTTCAACCACCCATTGTGCCAGAAATCAATTTTCTGACACTCATGTTTTTACAAAACCATCCTTCCATCTTTTCTTGAATTAGTTTGTACTTTTTCAGCTTTTGGGTGTTCAATTGTAATGACTGCTAACAATAATGGTAATAAATCTTTGCAAACTGAGTTCCAGGGAAGAATGATTGAATAAGTCTCATGTTGAAAATAGACTCAGTATTTTCTTCTGACTCTATTATTCCAATGAGAGAATATGAGTCCAATGAGACTAACTCAATACAAAACAGCTTGAGCAACTAAGCAAACTGATAGTATGTGATCCATTATGAGCTGCTTGCCATTTTGTGGAAAAATACTTTGCTGGAAAATATAAAAATTCCTATATACTTTCTGCTGTGAGTGAGAGCATTAAGATACACAAAAAAGAAATAGTCTGTTATAAACAGTTGGATTGTGTGGTCATGGAGTTGCCAGAGCAACATAGTTTGATAGGAATCCTCTTGCTAGTTTCCATAAATGTGTTAAATGAGTTGACCTTAAGTATGATGGTAAATAGGTCTTTGTTGGATTTTTCATCGCCTTTATTTTTTTTTTAGCCTGTAGTTGTTTTTTTTCCCCTTGAAGCCATTGAAAGTCATTCATATCTGGCAGCATAGTAGCAAATTGTTTGTGCCAATTCATCAGTCACTCTGTAAAGATGGCTACATACAGCTTTTTATCTACTGGTGTTAATGAGAAAGAGATATTAACCCAAGGCAGGCAGACTGAGGAGGTGATTAACCTCTAAGTTCATAGCTCACTTATACACAGCCACAATAAACAGGGATTCCCTTCAAAACACTTTATGCATATATATTCAGCCCTTACTCTGTGCTCATGTAAACACAAGGTTTATTCTCAGGTGTACCATCAGTATGCTGAGTGTTTGGTAAAGTGTGCTCATTTCAGCCCATTACAGTAGAAAATGAGACTCAGCCCTCAACCATCATCCCTATAATTGGTTAAACATCAGCTTCATATATTGCTCTCCACCTGTTGCAAATTTACCAATAAAAATATCCAGATCAGAATATATTTAAAATGGCGGTTTCTGAGAGAAGCGGTTTCTGAATTAGAATTTTTATGTTTAAGAAACATATTCCATGATGCTGTTTTTAGGAGTAAAAATCCTCTGGTGCAATAGACTTTGACTTTTAGTGAATTAGGAACTTTTGTAACCTCTTGATTTGTTTTAGAACAAAGTCTGTCTTTTCTTGTCAGTGACTTTGTTGTGCAGTACAGAAATGAAACCAAGTAATCTTCAGGGGTGTGGGAGGTTGTTTAGTGCATCCCAATGAAACTTACTCAAAGACAGCCTATCAGATTTCTTTCCAGTCATCATGAGAAATACCTGGAAGCAGCCGCTGTGTGGGTGCAGCAAACTCCTGTTTGGCCCTGTGGATATTATGAATATGCATCCTTCTTGGCTGCTGCTTTGTTTTCCTTTCTCTTCATTAATATCAGTCAGGTTGATACAAGGACTTTTATCTGGCATTTACATATCTGTCCTGCATTGAAGATGGAAAAATAAGTCCAACCTTCTGACCTGGGTGTATTGGGAACAGGAGCATCATGACAAAGTAGAAACTGTGAAGTTAAATTTTCTCACCAGTTTTATATCTCCTAATAAATTGCTATGTCTTTTTTTGTGAATCATTTTTATCCCAGAAAGCCCAAATCACCAATCTAACCATTTCTTTTCTGTATACTTTGGATTTTACCTTTTCACTCTTGCATGAAATAATTTCCCTCCTAGGAATCATCCAAAAACCAATTTCAGTCGTTCATGTTCTCCTCTAGAGTGAAGTTTTCTCTGCTTGGCAACAAACTGACAAATACCCAGCTGCTTTTCAGTCAGTTTTTTTTCATACCTTCCTGTCCACCTCAATACCCAAATGGCAACAAATATCTTTCCCAGGGCACTTTTAACCAACTAACTACATCCAGTTCAAACTACATCATATACAGTCTAATTTGACTCAATATGTTTAATTTACAGTCCTGCTTACTCGCATTGTTCACAATCTGAAACGGTCAGATTCATCTAAAATTTTATTTTAGTTCATTTCAGCATAATGCATGTCTTCAGTGAGACAGTGTAAAATCGAAAGGAGAAGCTCACAGTTGTGTTTATTAAGCCAAATCACCACTTTAGTGCAGCTACACACTTATCCGCCACTTGAAGGGCCTCTTCTCACACATTGTGAAGGGAGAAGAGGAATCTGCAGAGTTCTCACCCTTCCTCTGCCCTGGATTGATTTTATGTAGTGTTCCAAAAGGAGAGGAGGATAATGAGATCACAGCATGCATTTTTCATGGACAGGATGAAAGCGCAACAGACGTGGCTCAGAATCTACATTTCAAATAAACCGAGGGCCACGTCCTTCCCAACAGAACCTTTGGCTCTGAAAATGAACTCATCACTCACGGTTCTGCTGCTTGAGAGCGGACAGTAATCTTAATAAATGGCAAATCTGTAAAGAAAGCATGAAAATTCCTACTTTAAGGCTACTGCTTTTGGGAATTTGCCCAAAGTGGGAGTTCAGCCTGAGAAATTTTTTATCTATGTATAAACCATTCAGTTTACCGTGGGAAATGGCTAAAACTATGACCCCAAAACCTTAAGAAAAACAATAGTTGAAATTTCATACATCAACAATCACTCAGTGTAGTTCTTTGAGTTAGCATGTATATCTGAGACATGTTACATGTAAAGTTGTTCAACAGAAGGACCTAACTGCTAGCTGCCATCTGCAGGGAGCCTGAAAATAGACTTGCAGCCATTTCCCCTGGCTGTGTGACAGTGAAAGAGGAGACTGCACAATACCAGTGATTACACACTGATAAAGGCAGTAATTTCATTGCAGTAGGAAGGGGCTGATGGGAGTTTTGTCAGGCAAAGACTCGAGTGTTTCACAACCACCAGCTGTCTTTGTGTAGCGGCATGTTTCTACTCAGAGAGACATGCTGTGACCAGTTATTCAGTTCTGCACCTATTTCAAGGTAAAAACCTTAACAATTATTGATCAATTTAAATATGAATTTGAAAGATTTAGAGCTCAGATTATTTGGTGAGGTAACCAGTTCCTCCAAGAAAGACCACAAACTACCTGTTATTTGTTACAGAGAAAGTAGTTATGATGGGACATGAGGTGAGTCAGTTTGGTGAAAGGAATAATATTGGTGGCTTGTTTGCAGAAGCAAAAAGGTCAAACAAGTTTAATAAAAAATTAATTGATTCAATAAAGTACAGCAAAAGGTGTCTAAAGGTGCCAAATGGTGACTCATTTGTCAACGAGTGATAGATTTTTCTTGACAGTAGTGCAGTTCTTGTCAAGGCAAGTTCCAACTTATGCAAGCCAACAACAATTTATTTAAGATATTTTTACAGATTAAAAAAAAAAAATCTTATTTTGATTGAACCCCTTTTTCAAGACAGACCTTTAAAAAACCTTTAGAAAGCATAAAAAAGAACCTGGAAGACCTTGAGAGATTGTGCAAAGATGAATGATGAAGGATCCCTCTCCCTATATGCTGCAACACTTTGAAACATTACAGACGAATACTAAGTAGGAGCCAATTGAAATCAAGATCCAGCAAAAAAAATATTTTTGAAGCCGTCTGACAGTGTTGACCAGAGTGTGAAAGATGTTACATTTAATGAAACATGCATGTAGTTAAGTCAGAAGTGAAGCGAAGAAAAAAATTTAACAATCTAGCTGTTCTAAGGTGATTTGAACTTCTTGTTTGGGACCTTAAAGGGCATCTCTTGTGTTTAATGAAGTGTAATAACACTCCAACTGGTACCTTTGCATATTTCAGCAACAGCGGTACTTGACAACCTGGGAACAAGAACAGGTTGGCCACATTGTGAAAAGCACGGAAAGCAATCTTCCCCAGGAGGCCGAGGCATGATTCGGTCCAACACTCCCAGCACCCAGGCTGTTTAACCATCCGCTAAGCATTGGAGCAAACTTGATCCTCTCAGGCTTTAAAACCCACACAAAGTATGCACGGTCAATGTCTCTGAAGCAGTCACCACAGGACACCCACAAAGGCCAAGTGTCCATGCCCAGTGAGAGCTGTGTTGGAGGCAGAAAGTGGCCAACACAATATTAATTAAGTTATTATGTTATAGCTGAGCATGCACAAATGCTGTATTTTTTAATGATCATGGTGTATTTCAACACATTGCAAGGATATATTTCCTATCTAAAATCTAAAGCATTTGAAAAAAACAGACACAGCACAACTTGATAGGCTTGAATAATCTCCGGAGCTTCTCATTTCCTTTAACCATTTATATTTTTAGGAGTGTGTTCTGGATCTTCTCACGCAGTTTATCCTGACTGAGTGACAGTTTAGACATTTGCGATGCAGCGCTTCAAGGCTTCAATCAAGACAGAAAAAAAAGCACAATTTTATTTGCAAGAGGCTTGTGACTGTCATTAAAAAGAGTTCATAACCCCATCCTCTGAGAATAACTAAATTACTTTCCTTCAGGAAGAAAAAGCTGACACAAACACAATGCATGTAGTCACAGAGAAACTCACTCTTCCAGTCTTCATTTCTCATCTGGGGCTGTCGAGCCTCTGCTCATGAGCCTGAATGAAAATGCTGTATGTTTTATTTATCGTGGTGGAAATGGTGCTTATGCTGTGAGCACTGCTAATGTTACGCTTGTCTCTGTATAAAAACCTACTTTTTCTTCACAGTGATTGCTATTTGCCCTCAAGCTTTTTCTCTCAGGTCGGATCATGTCTGAGCAGCATGTCGGGCAGATGTTCTGTACATAATGTAGATGCACCAGTTAGCACTGCTTTGTTCGGTCTGAATTCATGAAGGAGCTTCCAGTAACTACTGTCACAATAGATGTGGGACTTGACAACAAAATTCTCTCATGTTTAGTTTTTTTTTCTTCTACACTTATCATCTGCCTAATGTCTCCTTTTATGTCCATTACGCTTTTCTGATTGCTGAATGAAATTATTTGCAGAATGGTTTTAATTCAAAGACACAGGCTGTGCCACAACCTCTCATTTTGATTTAAAACCGAACTATGGCTAGGTAAATTTAAAGCCTGTGTTCTGAGCCATTCGGAGGTGGACCTGCTGGTGTTCTTTGGGTCATTACTACCGAAGTGAACTTACGAGGAAGGTCACAAACTGATGGTTGGACATCTTTTGATTTTCTGGTTGAGAGAAGAATTCATTGTTCCATCACTTACAGCATGTCATCAACGTTAAGCAGCAAAGAATCCACAAACCATTACACCACCGATGCTTGACTGCCATTATGTTCTTTTTCTGACAGAGTGTGTTAGGTTTATACCAGATGTAATGGGGCAATCACCTTCTAAAAATTTCACTTTTGTGCTGTCAGTCCAGAGAATATTTCCCCAAAAGTCCTGGGAAGTCATCAAGGTGTTTGTGGCAAGTGTTAAACAGGTCTTTGTGTTGCTTTTGGTTAGTAGTGATTTTCACTATTCCTACAAATGCCATTTTTGCTCAGCCTCTTTTTTTGGCAGAATCATGAACCCTGACCTTGACTGCAGTCCTTCAGTTGTTGTGTGTTCTTATGTGACCTCCTAGATGAACTGTTGAAGTATTTTTGACAATGCAAGCCACTTCAGTGCTGCAGGTGATGCAACTGCATAACAATCACAAACACCTACAAACTAGTTTTGGGACAGATAAACAGGGCCAACATTAAGAGTCTGGAATGATTTTGCCAAGACACTTACTTCAATCCTATTGAAAACAGGGCTAATATTTACTCATTAGCTTTTTATATTAGCTTTCACAAGTTAAGCACATTTTGCAGTTTTATTGTAAGAATTCCCAAATGCTTGATTACATAATTTAACATTAAATTAAGTTAAAGTCTTTTAACAAAGTCTCAAAGTCTTTGAATTACTCACTTTGCTTGTTTTACATGTCCCGAGCCTTGTTAACACTCACTGAGTCGCTCAGCTTACTGTCTGTGGTCAGTTTTCCCAATGTCCCTCTGAACTTTTTCTGTCACTTTGTGATCCACTTAGAAGCCTGTTGCCCAGCACAGCAGTTTTTGAGAAGCGTTGATTTGGAAGAAGGTGAAGGGCAGTGAGCCCAAGAGGAGGACAGTCAGTTTCTTTACAGCTGAGGCAGTATTGTTGCATGGGTTTTCTGTACAAACCTCTGTGTGTCTATGACAAGTTGTAGCAAGGCCACAAGCTCGAGTCTCCATGGCAATGGCAAAGCAACGCACAAGAGCGAGGAGTGTTGTGAAGACCCATGTGGAGATTTCCATTGATCTGGATGAGACCGTAGCTGGAGAGGATGATTCACTCACTCAGCAGAGAAAACAAGAACACAGAGAAGTGAGAACATGAGGACATATGAGGCACAAGCTTTTTAAAGAGAAACTCTGAAATCACTCTCACCAGCAAACCCAACACAAAATTGGAGAATTTTCTGTTCAGATTGAAAAGCCATTTCGTAATTACATTTATCTTTTGTGTATGTAAGATAATAGGTGCAAGTGAATAAAACTTATGTGGTTATCTCTATTTAAACATAAAGGAAAAAAAAAGAAAAATCCATAACAGCTGTACAGCAATCAGCACAATTTTTTGAGCATCTTTATGAGATGCTTTTTTGTGGCTTCTCATTCACTAAGTAAATAGCACTAAATAATATGACAGCACCAACATCAATACAAAGTTGCTTGCACACTGATCTCTATTTAGTCATATACAGTATGTTGTTATTTTAAAAAATCTGTTAAATGAGCAAATAAAAAGCATATAGCCAATAACAGATATTTCCCTACTTAAAGTCCAATAGGAGTTTTTAAATTTTTATTGGGTTGTCACTGCCACATTTGAATGGTTTTTGCATAAATTCATCAGCAATGCTGCATGTGAACAATATATATTACAGTTCAGAGTTTTGAAGTTCAAACTATGGAATTTTTTGCATTTTTTTTAGTTACCTGTTTCTGAGTCAGGTCTCATTTGCTTTCACTGTCCAGTTTAAATATAAACTTTGCTAACAGCTACTGGTTAGCTCAGCTGCAGTTCAGTTTTTAAATAATGTTGTCTAATGTCTACCCTATAAATGTAACAATTAGGAAAATTATTACTTTGTTTTGGGCTTTATAAAGTAGCTTAAAATGTAAAAAAAAAAAAAAAAAAAGACGTTTTCATAAAGCACAAAAAGAGAAACCAGATTTAAAGAAAATATCTGGAATGACTTAGCCGACATCACTGATGAAGTGATTATGTTCAGAATGGGAATTGTGTTTAAAAGTGACTCGCAATTGTAATTTCTAAATGTCAGTCTGGCCTTTGATGAGTCACATACTTTTGTCTGTCAAGAGGATGCAAATATTTCATGAATCATTTTTGCATCGTCTCACACTCTCTCCAACTTATCTGCAGCTTAGCTGCATGTTGTGCATGGTATTTTCAATTACTGATTGCTACAGCATGTTTTAATGAAAAATGTGATATATTTATATTCCCTGTGGGAATTTGTGGCAGGTTTTATTGCCCTGACAGGATGTACATCCAGATGCATTATGATTCAGTGTTATACACCGTGATATCAACAGTGTAGGATGAAATATTTGCATATTAGTCACATTAGTTGCTTATTGGAGCTACAGTATTAACATCTTCTAATGTGTCTGTGTCTCCTCCTCATGCAGTAAGGACTGATGAGAATGAGCCAGGGTGAATAGCTAGATAACTTGTGACTCAATGGGAATTTGATGCTGCCATTTTGTCAAGGATTACAACATGGACTGGTGTGGCTGGTTTATTTTTTATTTTTTATATATAAAATGAAGGCATCACATTGGTAAAAAAAATTCATTTCAGAGTCTTGCACAGTAATTAAAGGAATAAAAGTGCAGAATGCTCTAAGTGGTACTCTGGCAGAGAAGTCCAAGCTGTTGTCCTTAGGACAAATTTTAAAAATTCAGTAAATGACGTTACATCTGAATGCTGAAGCAAATTGAGTCTTATTGAAAGATTTATAAATGTTCTCCATCTTTCTGTGTGTTTGTTGAGAATCCAAGCTCATCCAACCTGCACAGGTTCATTACAGCAATGTCATGAGCCCGTACAGTACTCTCAGATTTGATCTGGTTGGCTAACCACCATCACTGCAGCCTTGATGAAGAGCATGAAACCTAAAGAAAGGCTCAGAATTGGTTGTACACTTGGGTGGACACTAAGGTTAATCTTAGATGGCTGTTTTTGCTCCTCTTTTCACTTAATACTCCCCTATGCTTTTAAAAGGGTAGCAGACACTTGCTGACCACATTACATATTTCAACCACATAAACTCTGTCATTTGAGTGAAAAAAATAAATATTGCTTCATGTGTTCTAACATAATCTGAGCCAACTTTCCATTGATTGGATGCCAAAGTGGATCCGGTGTATCTTTAGGTTCGACTCAGGTTTTTTATTTTTGCACATGTAATGCAGCACTACTTTGTTTTCTCTTACTTCACAATGAACATTTCCATCTCTTTTTCTTATTCATTCATAATTCTGTTTGAATAGAACATGTAAGATGATATTCAAATACAAAATGCAGTGACTGACCAATCAAAAAACAACATGTGTTGATATTAAACTGCTGTATTGTTAAATTATACATTTAAATATGAGTAGGTAGGATTGGACATAGTCCTTTCTTGGAAAGCAACGTCAGAATGTTAGACAAATTAATCTTAAACGTTTTGACTGGAAAGAGTTGGGAAATACTCACGGTTACAGATGTTTGACTGTGGGTCCACAGTGGTGTCTGTACTGTTGGGATGGGCTGTCAGTGGCTACAATGCTGGAACAAGACAGTATCCAAAACCTGTAATAATTAATCTTGAGAACATATTCAAATACAATAAATAGCTTTTGCCATCTAATTGAAAGAGACAGTTTCATCCCGTCTTGTAAAATTGTCAGGAAAATGAAAAAGATGCCTGTCTTTGGCACTTTTACTACAATTCTGTTGCATTTGGACTATTTTCATTGCTTAGTCCAAAGCTGCTGTTTGTGTATCCTATTAATTATTAAAATTTGTTTTTGCTCAGCATAACAGCCCTTCTTCTCTTTGAGACGATCCATTCTGTAAATAACAAACCATTATGTTTTTCACTTATTTTACAACTGATTTTCTTTCCTGGTGTTGTTGCCTCCCTTCACCCTCCTGTGGTTATGGATCAGTGTATTTGCACCTTGTCAATAGCTTCAACAACCGTTCTGATTGATCAAAATTTAAATAGCTTAGTTGCTTAAATCCGACTTTGGTCAAGATTGTAGATGTTTGATTTGTTTTATTTTTCAGCTTGGCCTTCCTCTCTTCTTTATATTTTCATGGATGATGCAAACGGAGGGAGTTTTTGCATTTATTAATGCTGCTGTGTGGGTGTTTATGACTCCTATTGTTCTGTTTCTTACATTTTTTTTCCTATCTGTTGGCCAGCTAACACTCTTCCTCCGACGCACAGGCAGACACATCGTAACACCCACTACCCACTTTTTTTTTTTTTTTTTTTCCAGCACAGCATCCCCAATCACCCCAAGCCTCAAGCAGCACTCTACATCCCCTTGCACTGAAACGGGCCAGTTGCCATGGCAACCCCATACAGCCGCATATTATTCCTCTTTCAGACATCAAACATGGATAAATTAGCGATGATGTCACTGCGTCAAAAAGCTGAGATCCTGATCACGATGGCATCAAAAGCAGTCAGTCGCAACTGTGTTTGTCTTTGTATGTTTGGGGGGAAAAAAAAGTGAAGATTTGTTCTTTTTCTCTGCAGCTCAGTATAGGAGATAAAGGCAGACCTCAGGTGCTTGAGTCACCACTCCACGCTGTGTGGGAGGACTGAATGGTTGTAGGATGGGGATTAAAAGTAGAATTAAATTCACAGCTTTCACTGTGGATGAAAATGGAAAAAAAAAACATAGCTGTTGGGTTTTTTTTTTTTGTTTGGTACCAGGAGAGAGAAACTGGAAGTGGAAAAGTTAGGTACAGCGCAAACTATCTCAAAGCAAAGGTGCTACACATGAAATGCAGACTTCACACTGCCTTTTCTTGTTGCAACATATAAACTGGCAAAATAACCCACCTTCCACTGCTGAGAAGAAGTCTCTTCCTTTCAAACTTCTAAAAGGAAGATAAAGGAGCAATGAGGTTACAAAGGCTTCTTCACATCTGTGCTGAGTGCTGCTTTCAAATGAATTCAGTGTTGGAATTGGATTCACACAACTTGATCTACTGGCATTTCATCTGTTTTTTTTTTCATTCTCCTGCAGAAAAACCAGAATTCAATAACAGTCAAAGCAAACAAAGAAGATGTCGGGAGTTATTTCAAGTTATGCATCTGCAGGCTTTCTCCTCTTTGTTCACTAATAGAAACAAACACATGACTAAGCACTGACTGGTTGGTCAAAGTAAATATTGATGGGTATCTTGCCAAATGTTGATCCTCCACTAAAAATAGTTGAAATTCTCAGAGGCTATGACAAATCTAAACTTCATACCTCATTTGAAACATGTAACAAATATATTAGAACAATTTTTTCAGCTGTAAAATTCTCCATCTACATTAAATCTATGTTTAATATGTTTGTTTGACATAGAAAAAAAAGTGTCTTAAAATCATCTGGAGTTTTTTTCTGCGCTCTTCTTTTACAACTCACCCCTTTTCTAATGGATTTAGGTCTGGTGATGAATTTGTCTTAGGAGAAGGTTCATTTATTGTCTTGAAAATGATTTCTATATTGATTTTGTCAGTTATCATGAATTAATAGCCTGTTGATCACAGTAAAGGCCCATTTTCAGTTTACTGCCAAAGGTCAGCAGATTTTTTTTTTTAATTAATAAATGTACCTAAGGCCAAACAAGCCCTTAGGATGTTAGTGAGGTTCTGTAAACAACATTACAGAACCTCTTGAGTATGGAATGTTCTACAACTTTTTGCCACACCTTTTTCTTCCACTTGACTATCCAACATTGCTCTCTCTGAACAGCCCGTTTCTAGTGGATGTGGGCAGTTGGCATTACAATTCTGGATGCAAAATCACGGTTAAAATTTGTCTTTCTGATTTCCAGATAAACTAAATCGAAACTAAATTGAAATTTAAATTGACGTGACAGTCATCAAAGCTGACATCTATCTGTCTGCAGTGAATCACTGTAATATATGAGTTTCATTCTGAATTGTCCCAAAGACAATAATGAACTTTTTCACTATATTTGACTTTATTGAGCTGGATCTGGCTGTGCTGTGTTGTGATCAGATAATGCAACAACCCTCTACATCAGGGGTGGGCAATCCTGGTCCTCGAGGGCCGGTGTCCTGCAACTCTTAGATGTCTCCCTGGTCCAACACACCTGAATCCAACAGCTGAATCACCTCCTAAGTGCAGTCAAGTTCTCCAGAGTCCTGCTAACGACCTCATTATTTGACTCAGGTGTGTTGAAGTAGAGATGCATCTAAAAGTTGCAGGACACCGGCCCTCGAGGACCAGGAGTGCCCACCCCTGCTCTACATCATGTCTTCTCCTTGCTTTGAATTTTTCCTTCTGGGCATCCGTAAAATAATTATGATGGCTGTCCATGGTCCCGGCGTCTGTTGTTTGGACTGCATGATCCTTCATGGTCACCCCAGGATCACACACACACACGCACGCAGACCGTTTGCTCCACTTTTTCGCGCATCCATATGGCCCTTTTATGTCAAATAGGGTGAAAAGTAAATGGCTGAACCCGCTCCGTTTGAGTCATACCGTCATCTCCCAGTATTGCTCTGTGTTTCACTTTGCCCGCACATATGCGTGTCTGTGTGTGAGTTAGGGTGAAGGGAGGGGGAGAGGGAAGCTGAGAGCAGAAGACGGGGAGCTTAGTTGAAATGCGCAGCGCATTCTTGGGTGGAGGGCGAAGCGATCCGCGGGTCAGCGGCATCGCTCCAAATAATCACAGATCGGATTCTGCTTTTTAAAATCTGTGCTGGAGAAACAGACTAAAAAATAGTGCTGCATTGTTACTCGGCCTGCAACAAATATTTATATATTTTTTTATTTCCCTCCGTAAGTTGTGTCGCCCTGAAGCACCGAGGAATCCTTCTCAGTCTCAGCCCGGAGAGGGTGGATTCGTCGCCAGCGCGCAGGAGTTGCACTGGGAAGATGTGGAGAAAATGGTAAGCTACATCAGAAAATGATGAATTAGAGCTACATCACATAAAGCTGAACACGGCAGTTCTGCGGGATACGAGGTGGTGCATGTAAGGGATTGATGGAAATGGGTCTGCTGGGATCTTGCGGCATGTGTCGGCTCATGCAGCTAAGGAGGTTTCCCATCAGTGGCTGGATACTGAGCGCAGTTTGCGCGGTAGAGCTCTGTACACGGGATCATAAAGCAATTATGGAGGTGCAGTTGGGTCAAGTTGGTTAGCCAATGCAACTAATAATAGCAGGATTAGAATTTAGACTCCATCAAAATTGTAGTGCAGTATTTATCCTTTTTATTACAGATCAAGATTCCTGCAGGAATTTTGTTCTAAATGACATTCACACATACATATCTGGTTATATCCATTGCATGAAACAAAGCTCTTTGCATATAGAAGCTGTTTGTGACCTTGCACTGCTTTCATTGAAATCCAGTTGCAGCTTTTTCTCTTTTTTATGGATAACATGGGCGGATATACATGAAATATCCTCCCTCTCTGCTGTTTCCTTCTGTCTGCTTTCTTTCAGTGCCTTAACGCCTCTAACTGTTTGGTTAAAAAGAGAGAGTGTGGGTGTATTCGAGTTTGCTTGTAATAGCCCACATCCGTCTGGTTTGGTTACACAGTTAAAAAAATTAAACATTGCTGAGCTATTTGTTTACATTACTGAGTGTTCAGCTGCAGCCTCATTCATAAAGAGTGATGAATGAGTTTCACGTCCACCCTGCATCCTTGTTCGGTGCCAAACAGGTGCTACATGTTCACCTATGTCCAAAATACGAACCCAAAACACAACAAACAGCAGGGATTCATCTGTGAGAAATGTCGAACAGATGACTTGTTTATCCCACAAGCCAACACAGCGTGTGCAGTTCCTCTTTGTTTAAATATGTTGTTCACATCTGGGTCCAGAAACCACAGAGTCTTGTTTAGATTTTTGTTTTTCAAATTGTGGCAGAGAAATACATCCAAATGCATAACTTGGATACTGATGTTAAAATATTTGGAGAATAAGGACACAGCTGTGAATGAAAAAGGCTGACATTTAAATCATCCAATTAGCCTGGTGTTGGCTGGCTTTCAGAGCAAAAGAGAGACAGAAAATGAAGGAGTGTAGGACAGAAAGATGCCGGACCCAGTATGTGAACAAACAGTGTCTTTGGCGATCAAGAAGAAGTGGATGCTGATGCAAACAGCTGCAAGAGATAAAGCATGAGCGTCTTTAAGGGGTATTGTTGCCTCTGGCTTGACAGAATACCTTTAATGTTGCAAGACTGAAAATAAATAGGGAACGTATTGATGAGCTTTGCACACATTTTCCCGGAAATCAATAGCAACACTGATTTAAAGTGAAAAACAAAAACGCAGGTGTCTCTCATTTTAAAGTGTACACATAAGGTTGCAGCTTTAGTGCTTACAGCTACATATAATATTTTTGTTTTCCAGGAGGAAAAATGCTTTAATCTGAACTATTGCACTGGTTGATTTGGCCCATTGTTTTGCTGAAAGGTGAACCTTTGCTTCACCTTGAAGTCTTCTGCATTTCAACACTGATTGTCTTCTAGGATTGTATGTATTCAGATTAATCCATCTTCCAATTTATCTGTCTCCACTGTTCTTGTCTGTTCTTGTCTCCGCTCAAGAAAATCATTACCACAGTGCAACTCCACCATGTTTCACTGTGCAGTGTACCCTACATCACTCAACTGCAACAATTTCTTATAACTCTCTTTTACCAACTGCTTTGTCATTTCCACCTTCCTACAAAAATGAGATTTGTGCGGGGGTACAGTTTTCCAGTTCACAGATCAAACAAACTAATCTCTGCATCACCCCAGAATATCCATTGATTTCATGGATAACTTTCTGATTATTGCTTCTTTTACTCAAACTTTGTGTTCATGCTGAAAGTCATGACTTTGTAGGTTTGTGGTTTTTCCATTCTTAATTTTTAAGGGATGGAACCTTGCTCTGTCAGATGTTTAAATCTTGGGACTTTGCTTTATGATCCTTCTCTCTGCTGTGTTGTTTGGTCTTCATGATGCCGGTTGTCCACTTGTGTCCTCTAGCTAATACAGAAGAGCTGACATTAAATTACACGCAGACCCTGTTTCCTAATTAGATGACTTCTGAAAGCAATTGCTTGCACTTGATTTTATTTGGAGGTATCAGATTAAAAATGGCAGAATACATCTTTGAATAACTTTTCAGATTTTACTTAGGAAAAGAAAAATTTGAAACTCAAATCAATTGCTTTCCACTTCAGAATAATGCATCATATTTTGGTTTGTTAAATAAACCATAATGAAATATATTGTCATCTGTGGTTGTAATGTGGCAAATTGTGAGAAAGTGAAATGGGTGTGAAAATGTTGCTCTGATTTTAAGGTCAGCATTAAGTGGCTAACCAAACAAAGCAAGCGCTTTTACCATGATTTTTCTGAAAGTGATCCAACATTTGGCAACTAAAGCTGTGAAGATCAGGGGCCTTTTCCATGTCATCTCATGCTTGCTTGTTCTTATTATGAGATCATCTTTAACAGGTTGAAGAGACCCTCATTTTTATTTGTCATTATATCTCATTTTCTGACATTTACTGTACATTAAATTCGATCGCTGTGGTAACCATTTAGACCCATCTGGCAAATGGGGAGATTATGAAGATACTTGCTTTTTGCAGCTGAAGCGTTTGAGTGTGGCCATGTAGAAAGAGATGACAGATATTTAGAGAAATTTACATTGATAAGCCTGAAAGAGAGTGGATTTTTAACTTGTGCTGCAGACTGGAACCTGGGACTATAAAGATGCTGCCAGTGTCGAGTATTATGGTGCAGCCATGCAGGCGACAAGTGTGTCTTACTGCCCAGTGTGCTGTGCGTAAAATCAGAAGTGTCTCTGGATAAAGACATTCTGGGAAGGAACTTTTAGATATGCTGTCCCTGCAAATGCTGCTGGTTCTTTAATACCAACATGGATTTTTGCTTCTAATAAGAAATAATTTACCTCAGTGTTGGGTTTAAAACTTCAGCCTCCAAAAATTAAGATTTTTCCTTTAAACATTAACAAGTTTTTTTTCAGTTGGCCAATGCTTCATTGTCTTTGATTAATTCAGAAAACTAAGTTGAAACTGTGAACATGTCCTGTCCAAATCTAACATAAACAAACATGTTTATGCTGGTGTCAATTTAGCTTTAACCTTATTTTTTTAAATGGAAGGCAATGTTTTATGTCTTCTCTTTGAGGAAATGTTGTGTAGAGCTGCATGATATATCAAAAACATTCCTCATAACAATATGAGTGTCTGCAAGATTGCAATCACAAAGGACTAATAAAAGCAAGATTTGGTTGGGTGTTATATTTTAAGTGTGAATTATTCATGCTCTCAACACAAATGTCCGTGGATGGTTTCTGACTGCCCTTGTTACCTGCGCCTGGTGTGTATGTTTAATGGGCGAAATGCTAAGTTTTTACAGAGGGTGGTAGAGGCTTTGTATTACAGTACAACACAAGCTTCCCTTGGCAACAGATTTAATTCTTATCTTAAGCTTGTACACATTTAAATGGAATTTAATCACCACAATGTGACTTCAAAACAATTTCAACATATAAAATAAACCTTAAAAGTGTGGCTTTGACCTTGTCGATAGCAGCTTGATATAATATTCCTCTTCTGTTTTCACTTTCCTGTCCAATCATTCCAAACAGAACAGAGTAATAATATGTGTGTATATAAGGGAGTAAAGGTCATAGACAGTACTCATACTAGAACACTACTTTTGCATCCTCTGGGATTGGGGTTTGAAAACTGGAGCTAGTCAAAATCTGGGACAAAGCATCAGTTTATGGGACAAGATAAAAAGTCTTTGCAGTCCAAAGAAAGAGAACACTTAGTGAATCACTCTAAGGATGTCCTGAATAAAATAAAAAAAAAAACAGGAATATTCTAAAATTCACGTGCTCAAAGTTTGAAAAGTGGCCATTGAGAGCAAATTATTTAAACCACAAACTGTTAAAACACAACAATCTGTGGAGAGGTGATGCTTGGATGCTGAAACATTGCAACAGAAGGAAACTTGTTCTCCATTGGTCTCAGGAAGCCACATCTCTTTTATGTAATAATGCAACCTAGATGCACACAACCACTGAGCCAAATTACTATAAAATTGGCCACAGAATGTGTTAATAGTTGAGGTGGCGTAGCTCCTTGTTTGTTGGGAGTCTCTCCTTTTGAGGAGAGCAAAGTGATTGTATGAAATGTATATATATCTATATATATCTATATATATCTATATCTATATTATATATCTATATCTATATATCTATCTATCTATATATATATATATATATATATATATATATATACACAGTAGATATCTATAGATATCTATCTATCTATCTATCTATCTAACTATAGATAGATAGATAGATATAATATAACTTAAATGTGTGCATTTAGGTTGTGTGCAAATGCACACATTTAGGTTATAATGATTATGCATGTCTAATGTCCCGAATCTGCAATCAAAACTCATTCATATCAACTACATATAATCAGTTTGTTTCCGTGCGATGCCACAGACTCCATACAATGTAGTGTATTCAACTCACTTGCCGCTGGATTAACCCTATGCGTTCCACCTGCTCTTTTTCTAATATAAACTCCATTGTGCCATTTAGTCACTGCCAGAATGTCGAAAGCCATAGTGTATGAAAGTATATCCAGTGGTCTTGCCTATTTTAATTCCTCATTTTCTGTCTATCCTTCGTTCACTCGATTTGACCTCTCCCCTTGCCTCTCTGGGCATATACTTCCTGGTTTTCCATTCTGATTTTGATCACTGACTCTCTCCTTTTTCCTGCTCCCTTTTTAATCATCCTAAAATCTGCATTTCTGACAACAGCCCCTTTCTGTCCCCTAACCAAGCTCTGTGTTGCTAGATTAGATTAGTCAGTTTTGTGGATTTTATGTGTTGTGACGTCACTTGGCAAGCTGGCTTTCCCCAAAAGTTATTGTTGCCTCACTCAGATCTCCACAATCTGGATCAGAGCACCAGCGTCACCCTTTTGAGCTGCTAATTAGTGTTCCTCTGCCAGTTCTATACTCCCACCAAAATTGTTGCTTTTAATAAACTCCTTAAGCATTTCCTCTGGTGATTGTCATTTTGGGTCCTCAGAGTCAAGCAATTATAGAAAACAACTTTCCTTGTTTATTAATTAAATGAGTTTTAAGTTGCATGTATGGCTCCATTTCGGTGTATTTAATAAATATCCTGTGTGTAAACGTTAGATACTTTGGTCTAATGACGTCTTTCAACCTCAAGCCATAAAAACTAGTTTTAAAGCAAACAGTATCATACTTTGCCTCCATCTCTTCGCCAGCAATAACAAAAATTGTAACACTTCCTTTTGTTTATTTTGGTTGTTGCCTCTGCCTCTGTTCACTGACAGTCTCTGTTTCAGTGTTGCCCTTTCCCTAATTCTTAACAAGGTGTGGTCTCCTATTGTAATAACTATTAATCACTAATGATGCTGAATGAAATCTAAATACAGAAGCTGAAATTTTACAAATTGAAAATGAACTTTATTCTGCATCCATGCTCCAGTACAACTGAATCAAATGAATGCTTATTGACCAGGCCTTTGCAGAACCTACTGACATGCCAAGGAGATTATTTATTTTTTTGGTTGAGGTGTGTCGGAGCAGGGATGCGTCTAAAAGTTGCAAGACAGTAGCTGCGTTTCCATTAACCACAGAATTGCGCAAATTGAAATTACGAAAATGAATTCCTTTAATGGTAACATGTCAAAACTTAAAAAAATAAACCTTCACATTTAAAAAAAAAAAAGATTTCCCCTTAGATGTATTTCACAAAACATTTTTCCATGAGTCACGTGATCAGCCAGATGTTACTACTGGCGAAAACAACAAAGAAGACGATAGTAAGTAGTTTTAGGATGATGATTTGTTTTGTTTTTTGTTTCAGATAACGTGCAGCTGGATCCAAGATAACTCTCACAGCATTGCACAGTTCATAAGATGTTGTGTCATTTGAACGCTTTGAATCCATAGCTCTTCTTTAAAATTGCAGACTGCAATTCCTTGAAACGCTGCATATATGGCCGCTTCAGATTTTAAAGAGCTTGCTGCTCCAACGCCTGAATAAGACGTCAAATTATCCTATAATGACTGATAATCGCTAGCACCAAGGCTTATTTATGAATATATTTCATGTAACTGTTTACATCCGTCACTGCCACAACTCCATTCGTATTTAATAAAAACACAGCAACTGCAAAATTTAATTTTTTCAACATTAGGAGTATATCAATAAAGATTGGTAGTGGTAATGCAGCTAGTGGCTAGGATTGGAGTTAAGAATACCAGCTCTAAAATGAAATTATATAATCCCAATAACACAACCCTTGTGTTGTCTTGCGGGTAAAAGTGACCCACTAGCATGTTTAGCTGTAGAAAAAATACCTTAAACTATCTTTTTCCATCTTGAAATTTTATGACTTTTCCTAAATTGAATCATTAGAAAAAGTGATACTTTGTTGTCATTTATGTTCCCATTTGGGCTGTACACCACTAGGGCACAATGATTGTCTTTTGGGTCATTTCTGACCTGTGAATTATAAAACCATTTAAATAGCAGAAAAAAAGTTCAAAGGTCACACAAAAACTGTCTCTAATACATACACACACACCTACACACCCAAAGGTCACACAGAAACTTTCTCTAATACACACCCACACACCCACACACCCAAAGGTCACACACAAACTTTCTCTAATACATACACACACACCTACATGCCCGCACGCACGCACACACACACCCCCACACGCATCAAATAAACTGGATTGATGTACGAGTTGAACTTGTATTTGACCTGCACCTGCACCTACAGCTAACTCCTCCCATCACACAAGCTCCCAAACACAACAAAAAACTACCTCAGACATAATAAAAACAAATTCAGTATAGAGGATATAAAGCTGCCCTAAATCAAAGTACTCCTACTTGATTCCTTGCTGAAGCCGTGAGTAGATGTTTCACCGTCCAACAAGTCATAGGTTGTACGTTCACACATACTGTCCGACACAAGATGTTGAACATCTTATATAATTTCGCAGGATGTTAAACATAAGATTTTGAACATCTTGATCTGCAAGATGAACATAAATCCTGCAAAATTACTTAACATTCTGCAAAATTATTTTGCAGGATGCTACACATAAGATTCTGAACATCTTATGTTGAAGATGTTCTTATGTTTAACATCTTCAACATTTCATGTTGAAGGATGTTGTATGATAGAAGTAGTTTCTTAATTGACGTCCTGAACAGTATAAAAGAATAAAATGTTGACAAAAAAGTTACCAATTGTTGACTTTTTTCCCTTTCAGTATAGTTAATTCAGAAGTAATTACTTCACATTTATATAATTACAATAATGAACCTTTACTGTGTAAAAGAAAACTTATGACACTTGGTTTATCGTAAAAAGAAAAGTGTAATACTGTTGATCGTCTTTTATGTAACAAAAAAATACATGATAAAAATGAATTAAATTGAGTTGAATTGATAAATAACAGATTGTTTCATTACGCAAAATAGATTTTGGATTTAAAATTCAAGTAAGCTGCTTTACTTTGGGGCTTTTGTTAGGGAGGGTCATTTTTGAGCCGTAGGACAAGGGGAGTAAACAGAATGTTAAGATCGCATGAGGGTAAACTCCCACATCACTAGAGCCCAAAAAATATTTACCAAAAACAAAACAACTGGGGTTTAGTCCAAAATTCTAAAATAAAATCAAGGAAGGACTCTGGAAAAATCAACAAACAATGATAAATTACAGATGTAAAATATGTAAAATCCAAAAAGTCATTATGTGGTTGGGATCTTTTACTTATTTAACAAAATGTATTTAATTACTGGTTTGGTGTTTTGGGACACTGCCTGTTTACGTGTCTCTCAGGATGATGTGATATTATTTTAATGGATCCTTTATTTTTTTTTGCTTCAAAGTGTTTTCTCCTCAGACTTGTGATGGCCCAGTTCCCAAATGAATTGTGGGAAAGACGGAACCTATTGGGAGCAAGAAACCAGGCCAGTTTTCATATCCCTCCTCTGTCCATTCCTCTCGGCCCACAAATTAACCAAGTCATGTCTTGGTGTATTAATTCCTCTCATAATTCTTTGAGCTAAATTTAGCGACATGGACTTGAGTGACTTGCAGAGATATTCAGAGGGAATTAGACCGTCTGAAGCTGGATTAACACATTAGATGATAAATCCTGAAGCAGAGAGTCGATTTAGTTCTCTCAATGACAGATAAAGAGAAGAATTTCAGAGGATGAAGTCAGGGTGGCTTTCAAATCCTGACAAAACCGTGTCCCAAAGGGCAAAACTGCTCTCACTTAAAACCAAAGTGGGTTACACCGCTCTCCCCTTTCCATCTTCCTTGTCTATCCAACACTGCATTTCATCACAGAATTTTCAAAGCGTTTCTGCAGAGAGCGCTGCAGCAATACAGGTGATTGATCATCACTGTGTTTCCTGTTTATTCCTGAGGGAAATAACTCCTCTCCCTGAGAGGATTCATCACGGCTAAGGCACCCACTCACATTCTCAAACTTTTTTCTTCTCCTTTTTGGTGCTGCTTTCCTCACACACATAAGTGGAACCCAGTGTGAAACATGTGCTTGAAATTAATCTGGAAGATGGACTTGCCTATTTGTGTGTTGTTTTAATCAAGTACTTTTTAAACAGAGTTTCAGACATTACACACACTCAGGCTGACTGAGTGGAACATGAAAGCTACTGAGACTCATTAAACCGCTGATTACAGCTCGGAGAGGACGGTCGTGAGCAGCTGCTGAGCTCACAGTCACGGACAAAAAAACCCCAGAACTCCCCCCAAAAAACAGGCCCACACATTCTTATTTCTGTTTTTGACCAACTTTAAACATAGTGTGTGTTTTGTTGAGCTGCTTACACAGCTGTTTCCAACATGGTGTTGGTGTCTCTTTGAGTTTAAGTGAAACATATTATATTCAAATTGGCCTTGGGCAGTAATATGGTCATTTGTATCTTGGAGTATGCAGGAACAGACAATATAATTTCAAAAATCGCCACTATAAACTCTTGAGTCCCTTTTTATGTTATGGCCTAGAAAAAGCTTGAAAAAGCACAGTGGGAACTAGGAGAAAACTGTTTTTTTGTAATTTTCACAAATAAAAATCCAAAAAGTGCTTTTAGATCCTTCCATTAAAGTTCTGCCTATATGTCTAAGACCTTGCTCAAGAAAGGAAATCCTCCAGAATGATCCTACCACTACCATGTTTCACCATGTGAATTAGGTTTCCACCACACATGGATTATGCATGTAGGCCATTTTCAGGTTGTTGTTTCCTTGTAGGTTGTGGTTGCAGCAAACTTTAAATAATATTTCTCGTGAATTTCTTCTTACTACTCTACTCTGGCGGCCAAATTTGTAAAGTACATGATTGATAGCTGTTATTATATAAGTCAAAGTCTCCCAGCTGAGCTATGGATCTCTGCAACTCCTCCAGACTTACAATCAGTCTCTTTGCTGCTCCTTTGATTAAGCTTCTCCTTGCCCAGCATGTCACAGCCATGCCTTGGTAGATTTGGAGTAGTGCTATGTGGTCACTTGTTCACATGGTGATTTTGACAATGAAATGTTCAAAGGTTAACATACTGTTAACTGACTTTTCTGGTGTTCTTTTTATTTGGTCTTCATAATTTTGTTTGTTTGCTAATGTCTCTAATAAAGATGTGAATAATTTACAGAACATCTTTATTTGATATTGGTTAAATTATAATCTAAAACTTTTGGAATGAGAGCTTTGTTTTGGAAACGCTTGAAAACTCAGTGTCTGCGATGCTACATGCAAATGTAATCATCTGTTTAAGTAAATCTTTATTGTATGTAATCTTGTTGCTTCATTTTGTAACGCTAGATAACTTCAGCAATTTGAGCTTAATGTTTTCTCCCCAAAATTTTTTTCTACATTTAATTTGAAATATCTGCTGTTGCTCCCGTAAAAGGAAACATAGTCAAATCCAAGAAAGTCTATTTCCAGTTGAGCAGAAGAAGAAGCAGGGGGAGGCTGCAGGTCCACGTGCTCAAGTTAAGATCCAAACTCAGCAGCTCTCCCAGTCGTTGCCATTGACAACGCTTGCTGCTGGCAGGGTTTGGTGGAGTAAGAATGCCAAGCTGCCATGATCTCCCTGCGGGACGAGGCCTGAGCGCCCGGTCCTGCTACTTGGCTTTGTTCAACAAAACCCTGTTGGCTTGACTCGTCATGCTGCATGCACCCAAGCCTATTAAACAGTCACATTCACAAGCTTGTAATTGGACCATTTTCATCAGAAAGCATCAACTGCATAAAAAACAGAGTACAGTTTACATAATTGGTTAATTCTATTGATAAACAATATGTCTGATTTTTTTATGTACAAAACCAAAGCTTTACAGTGTCGTTTGGCAGCAAAACTATTTTAAATATGCATAAATGTCTTTGAAAAGCTTTACACTTTGTTTTCTTTGCTCTAAACCCATCTGTACCTTATATTAGGAGACGAGTCATGTTTTGTGAGAAGACTTTTAAAAAGAAAGCGTTAGAATGCATAGCATGAATAAAATACAACAATAATAGCCTTATTGCCCCACTATCTGGACATTCAGGTGGACCAGCAGCAAACTGAAAAAAAAAAAAAAGAATAAGAACCTATACAGTGAGGGCAATTTTACAACTCAAGAGAAATAACACTGTAGAGTTAGTAAAATCTGCATCTAAATAAATTTGCAACTGAGTAAGGATGTTTAAAAGATGTGTATATTTCTGCACAGAAAGCATCAACAGACAATCACTCATTTTTAGTATTCATTATTTTCTTGAAACAGATTCAGAGTTGAACTTAGTTTAATAGAGGTTTGTTCAAACACAAAAACTCTGAACTGGATTTTTTATTCAGGTGTGCACTTTTAAAATACAGCTTGAAGGTTGTTGCAGTGCAAAAGGGCCATGTGATGAGAAAGGACGTAACATCTTTCTTTCCCACTCTGGTTTCAGATCCCGAGGTGAACTGGGAAACAACCGAAGAACAAAATGTTTGCTGTTAAAATCAACTTTCTAACCCTTGCCCTTCTTCTAATTTTGCCTTCGGTAAGTTCTACATTTTTGTGATTCATGCTTCAGATGACAGTATAAAATCATCAGGATCAGAAGCCAGGTGAAGATCTGAATCTAACTCGTTGAGATTGTTTGACAGTTCACAAATTACCAAAGTAGTGGGATCAAAAAAGGGCTTCACTCTGTTTATGTTCACAGCAGAACATAGAAAAAGCTTTTTCTGATTTGAACTTGTGTAATTCTTTTTAAACAATAAAATTAATTTAAAAATGAATTATTTGTTTTAACATTTGTTTTTAAAGTGGATTCAATAGACCAAGAATTGGGTGGACAAGGTATGAAATGTTGTGAATTTTCTCTAATGAAATGGTTATGAATGGAAATGTGATCTTTCCTCTAGGCAATATGGCTAGATCCTATTTTTGAAACAGACTCATCTTTTATGCCCAGTCCATAAATTTTCAATGCAGAGGCTAATTTCATTAGCCTAAATTCTAGCCTGTTCAATTTATTGCAAAACCATTTATTATTTATATTTGGGATCATTGTATTGCTCAAACCAATCCAACCCAACTGTGTACAAGTTTGAACCATCTGGTAAATAATTTGAGGTGTGTTTGAAATAATCCTGTTTGTTATTATTCCATTGTGTGAGGCAGCAGAACCACTGGTGCTAAGGCATTTATGCAGCATGATGCTACCATCTCTGGACTGAAAGCCTCCCTGTGACTCCCACAGACATGGTCATTGTGGCCAAATGGTTCAAAATTGTTCTTGCCTAGCCACAAAATTCCTTTCTCGAAGAATGAAATGTCTAGCTCCTCACAGGATTTGTTCATCACATGAACAAATCCCTACATGAATCCTCAAGCATGAATGAAACAACACATTTCAGTCATGGTCAATTTGTTAATTTCAGAGCAAGGACTTCTTTTGTGGTCAGCACCTACTTAGTTTATGGTGATACAAACTAACTTCAGTGGATAGTAACAATGAGCATTAATACAGGGAATTAATGCTAATTCCCTGTATTCTAATGGGAGTTATTGGGATGATGCAGACAGATGTTTGAATCATCAGTTTAAGTGTAAGAAAATAAAGTAAACCAATTGAGTCAGCTGCAGGTGTTGACATCATCTGAATAAATTCAGTAAACAAGGATTGATTTTCACACACTTACAGTAACCATATGGAGTGTCTGCATCAATAATTCATTGATCAGCATGTGGCAGGAACAATGGATAAAGATCTTCTCTCATCATTTATTCAGTGTTTGTTCAGCGTTATTCTGGGCTGTTAACTGTTAAAAGTTCAACATTCCTGATCGGTCATGAAAATTTTCAATAATTGTGCTTCATTTGTCTGTGTATTATTATTAAGGAAGGGAGATATCACAAGCCCTTTGTCTTCATTGGGATGAATCAGTTTCTAAATGTGCAGCTGGGTTTTCTTAGAGTTTCTCAATACTACATATACAGTAACTTCACTAAAAGACCTTGTTTAGATTTTGCTGTTGGAGGATTAAGTTTCAAGTGGACATCTCTGAGCATGAGTCTTCACACCTGGCAGTAAAATAAGGCTAAATTTAAGTGATCAGACATCATTTTACAGGTTTTTGTCCAAAATATTTATTAATTACAGTTAATTACAGAAAATAATCTCTTCCCTTGAAGTTCTACACACTAATACCCTCTTATAAAAAAAAACATTTGGAGATTTTTGCAAATTTAATAAAAATAGAAGACTAAGTATTCACAACCTTTGCCAATGTCTCAACATGATTCACACAATTAATGTCTTTATTTATATACTTTTTATCTATGTAGAGGTTCTGTATTTTATGCTTCTCTTTTTTTCATATTAAGCTCACCATATTTACATTGTTTTTATTGTGTGCATTAATATGTCAGTGTGCTTGAGTCAATTTGCTGTTTTGTTCATAACCACGTTTGACTTGTTCAGCACTTTGGTGAAATTCAATTGTTTTTAAATTGCTCTATAAATAAGCTTTGACTTGACTTGATCTCTTTTCGCTGCTAAAACTCAATGTTTAAATGCTCTCCTGACACACCCTTTAGCTTTGATGTGACGTCTTCCTGCCCGGCGCCTGCACTGAGACACAAAATTCACATAAAAAGACCAATTAAATATCTCGTTCAGCCTGCCTCACTCCTGCCGTCACCACTCAGAGGAGCTGTAAAAATGGTGTACGTGGACTTGACCTCCATCTCTGTGGTCATATCGCAGAGCTGTGACCGCCTTTATAATCTCTATCCCCGATTGTGAAGACGTCACTGCAGCAAACACCTCTTTCTGTCTGTGTCTGAGTGTTTTAGGAATAAGTTCTGGCCTGGACCAGTGTGAGAAAAGTGCATGCCTGAAAGCCTTTGTTTTCACCAGACTAATACGGTTATTCCAGGGTCAATTCGCATTGGGATGGCTGCCAGCCGCTGTGCAATGATTTGTTTAACTGTGCTTAAACAGTTCCCCGAGCGATGACCTCTGCTATTTGTGTGTGGGTTTTTATTATTTTATTTTCCAGGGTTCGAGGCAACAGGTCCCCTCTAACTGTGTCATCAAGAGGGAGCAGGAGAAATGTATGGAGATGATGGCTCTGGAAGATTCAGACTCAGAATTTGGTAGGTTTTTAATTCCTTACCGACATAGTAATTGTTCTTTTAACAGTTTTCAACGAGGAACTAATTAAAATAAAGTAACACTGAGATTAATAATTAGAACATCTTGAGGGTCGTCATACTAATGAGTAGTAGATAGTTCTACCAGCTGTGGTTAACTCTGACCTGCTTTGTCTGCAGGGAGATGATAAAAGGCTTCTCTGTGCTCCTCTGTGTGTGTAAATCTGCCTTATTAGCTGCATAAAAATAAAGAGAAATCATTTTTTTTCAGTCTGTCTCCAGTTTTTATACAGGGATCTTGATGGTTTTGGGACTTTAAAGTTTTCTCATGATCATGATGAAAATTCAATCGGATTAGTGACTGATGGGCATCTCTCTGGCAGTAAGCAAGGAGGATGAGGGGGAGATTACTGGTTAAAACAGTTGTTTTTGAATCTGGGACAAAATTAAACATCTTGGCACTTAAAGATGTGCCAAGATGTTTTAAGATACCAGTGATCCAGATAACTTATGTTAAAGCATTTCTGTTATTTAGTTTAGTAGAAAACATCTCTTATTTCATAAGGAAAAATATATGTGTGATTCTGCAATTTACTGAAGCCAACCAACTGAGCGCTGATCTTATAAAGTGATATTTTGGTGTTTTCGTGAATGTGCAATGGCCTTTTAAAACTAAAACGAGGTGTTTGTGTTCACACTGCGTCCTCAGACTGTCCGTGGTTCTGGGACAATCTTACATGTTGGCAGCCGGCCAAGGTCGGAGAGGTGATCCAGATGAACTGTCCAGAACTCTTCTCTCAGTTCATGAGCGAGGAAGACTACGGTGAGTCCTATCATATTATTATATTTACTAGAAGCTCCATTTACACATTGTAGCAAAAAAGCCTTTGTTTCAAGTATTTACATTTCAAAACATTATTTAAAACATTGAACATTATCAGTTTCTTTGTAACGTTTGGATATGTTGTTTTATCTCCCTTTTGTTTGTTTATTTTTTCTATTTGGATGTAATGAGTTTTTTACTGATTCATTCAAAACTTTTCACATTTATGCATGATCAATTGATTTTCTGTATATACTTTCTTTTTTTCTGTGCCAACAGAATTGGGGAAGGTGAGTCGTAACTGCACAGAGTTTGGCTGGTCAGAGCTCTTTCCTCATTATATCGAAGCCTGCCTGTATGAGGAAGGAAACAGCAGCCACCCTGTGAGTTTATCACCGGCTGTCAGGTTCAGATCTTCATATTGCAGCCTCTGTACTCAGTTCTTATTGTATTCATGTTTTTTTTCAGGATATGTATTATGTGTCAGTGAAGGCTCTATACACAGTGGGCTACAGCACCTCTCTGGTGTCCCTCACCACAGCTATGGTCATCCTGTGCAGATTCAGGTGAGACTTTCAGAAGAAGGAAAAAAATGTGTTATTGATGTGTTGCACATTTCTTACAGATAAAAACATAAAGTAATACTTAAATAGTTTAATGTGACTAAAGCTTAAAAAAATCTGATTGAAAGTCAGAAGAAATAAAGCTACTAAAAATCATTCATCTAATCAAAAGTCAAAAAGAAAGATAACAAGGACAATACTTGATACCTAGATGTGTTTTTTGTCATTGGAAAGATCCAGTAGCTGCTTGAAGATAGCAAGAATCACATTTTAAGGAGTCTAAGGTCAAATTAGATTCTGTGCTATCATCCGTGTTGGTGTGACTGCAGAGTGTTCAAGGCTCGGGGGGGGGGACAGTTTCACAAACTGTCTGTATGGATGTTTGGGGTCTGAATCTGCCTGAGGGGAGTGTGATGAAGAGGTGGTTCGGTTATTAAGGGATGTGTGTGGTCCCGCAGGATTTTTGTGGCCCTTGTGAGGAAGCAGCTGCCCAGTGTGCTGGATGCTGCCCAGCAAAATGAAAATGCTGCCAAAATTCTGATTATAATGTTACAATTACTGCAAAACCAATGAGTGGAAGATTATCTGCCATTTAGATAAAAAGAAACATCATCTGGTATAGCAAACCAGTAGATATACTAACATCCATTAAGATGAATGGATTCAGGTGATGAACAAGTTGTTGGAAACCAGTTTCCCAAATGTCAGTCATGCAAATGAGTTCATTAGCATCTTGGTTCAAAAAAATCATATATATATATATATACAGTACAGACCAAAAGTTTGGACACACCTTCTCATGGAATTCAATGAGAAAGTGTGTCCAAACTTTTGGTCTGTATTGAGTACAGACCAAAAGTTTGGACACACAGTTGTATCCAAACTTTTGGTCTGTACTGTATATATATATATATATATATATATATATATATATATATATATATATATATATATATTTCCACTTGATTATGTATCATTTTGTGTTGGTCTTTGATGTAGAACTAAAATACACTATGGTTTTTGGTGGTAATGTGAAAAGGTTTGTATGCTATGAATACTTTATACAAGGGAGCAAATTTTCAAAAGTGTAAAAAAAAAAATCACAACATTCTAAAACAGAGATCTGTTTATGTTTGTGAACTAAGTCCCAATATAAGCTTTTTCTGATCCATTGCATTTATGTTTCTTTTTACTACCAGTTGATAATGTTTATCAGCAGACAAAATAAATATTTGAATATGAGCATCTTCAGCATGCAAAGCTCTTCTTTGGTTTCCTCACAGGAAGCTGCACTGCACCAGGAACTTCATCCACATGAACCTTTTCGTGTCGTTCATCCTGAGAGCAATTTCTGTCTTCATCAAAGACAGTGTGCTTTACGCAGAGGAAGACAGTGACCACTGCTTCATACATACTGTAAGTTACATAAACACACACACACATTCACACACAGGTCTTTTCTTTCTCTTGGTGATTCTTAACTCTGCTTTCCATCGTACCTGAAGCTGGAGTGTCGAGCTGTGATGATATTCTTCCACTACTGCGTCCTCTCCAACTACTTCTGGCTCTTCATCGAGGGTCTGTACCTCTTCACTTTACTGGTGGAGACTTTCTTCCCTGAGAAGAGATACTTCTACTGGTACATTGTCATCGGCTGGGGTGAGATCTTTAAACCTAGTCTGAATGAGGTGGTCAAACATTTGACCACCACCTGCATTGATTACATTACATGTTTGTGATTTTCAACAGGAACGCCAACAGTGTGTGTGACCATCTGGGCGGTCCTGAGGCTGCACTATGATGACATAGGGTTGGTTCTAAATAAGTGATGAAAGAAATCTTGTGCTGAGGTTTGTGTGTGCATGTTGTGAATATTTTTTGCTCTTTCAGGTGTTGGGACATGAATGACAACGCTGCCATCTGGTGGGTGATAAAGGGACCTGTTCTGGCTTCAATTATGGTGAGAAACAATGATAAAAACAATACATACTTAAAACATATACCGTTTTAAGGTTTACACATTTTGCTCCATTACAGATTTCTTCCAAAGCCAGTTTTAGTACAACTTTTTTTAACTTAAAGGAGGTTTTCTTGAGTCTTTAAGGACTAATATCCACAAATGCCTGAATGGTGGTGTAGTGTATATGCAACATTCAAAATAGTGTTTAATCAATTGAATTTACCCAAGTTGAGCAAAATCAAGTTGTTGAAGGTTTTCAAGGATGATTGGTGGAAAGCAGAAGCACCGGAGCTGTTTTGAGTGGAATAGGAATAGATGTGTACATACGACGTTTAAATGTTTACATGCTGTAAAAATTAACAAAAAAATATTTCAAATGTCATGTTTGGTGGTTTTGTGTAAATGAAAGAAAATAAAACGTATTTGTTTTAGAATATCTAAAGTAAAAATCTGGTAAAAGGAAATGGGTTCAAGTTACTGGTGAAACTACTTTGATAAAATATTTTCTATTGTTGGATGCTTTACACAGTTAGATCAAATAACTGTAAGGGAAATACTGCCACAGTTTTTCTATTACTGACACAGACTAGTGACATTTTCCTGTGTGTGTGTGTATGTGTTTGCAGATCAATTTTGTACTCTTCATTGGTATCATCGTCATCCTCGTTCAGAAGCTGCAGTCCCCAGACATCGGTGGGAATGAGTCCAGTATTTACCTGTGAGTAAATCTTATTTAACATTTCATGTCTGTATCAAAAACATTTAAGACTAATAACAAGTGAAGCTTTATCAGTACTTTGACTACTATAAGTGTGCTTAGGTTTGCTATTAACAATTGTAATATAACAACGGCTAAATCACTCAAATATTGGCTGTGTTGCAGGAGACTGGCCCGTTCTACTCTGCTGCTGATCCCACTGTTTGGGATCCACTACACTGTGTTCGCTTTCTCCCCGGAAAACGTCAGCAAGAGGGAACGTCTTGTCTTTGAGCTCGGTCTGGGATCCTTTCAGGTGACTCCGTCCACTTCCTAAATAACCTGTTTAGCTTATTTACTCATAGAGCTTTTACATAGATGTGTGACTTGAACCTGTGTCAGACTGAATCTACAAATTTGGACTAATTTGATTGAAACATTTAAAAGCGTTTACCTTGGTTTCTCCCTACTGACAGAGAGAATAAATACACATTCACTTCTGAATAATTATTTAATGTCTGTTGGAATACACGGTTTTACAAATCCTAACCGTTTTTGCCGATCAGTTAGGTGGCTTTCTAAATTAATCACACTATGTAACAATGGTACAATCTGGCATATTATATGTAGGATTGCATCTCCTTTTAGAATGAACTTACATCTTTCTGCATATTGCTAAGACATTTGTGTTGCAACTTTTATTGCAGTAGCTTAAAGTTTAATCGAAAAACTTACAAAAATCCAAATTTGATTTAACGGCTGAAACGCAGAGGCTTGTTTTGCAGCAGATGTGGTTCAATGTTCAGTTGTGTTTTATTTTCCTCCAGGGCTTTGTGGTGGCTGTTCTCTACTGCTTCCTGAACGGAGAGGTAAGTCTCAACTTAAACATTTCAAATCATCTCATTCAAGAAAGTGTATCAATGCAAGATTCAAGAAAAAATTTGCTCCAGATTCCAGATATTTAACTTACAAAACCTAAATTGGCTGGTTAAATTTTTTTTTATGATTTCACTCCTTGAATTTAATTTTACTTAATAATTTATTGTTAAAAAAATATCCTTTTCAATGTTGTAATTGCTCTAAAATCTGTAATAAGCAGCTCATCATTAGACAGAAAGAATGACCTCACGATGCTAACGCAAAAACGTTTTAGAGGTATTTCATTTGCAGTTACATAACAAATATGAAAAAAAAAATCTAAGCTAAGTTTGTAGCATTAATTGATATGTTAATAATAACAAGAATAATTTTTCAAATTTACCCATTATTTTAATTTGGTGTTTGTTTGTTTTTTTACGTGTGTGTGTAAAAACAAAAAGGCGGTCGAAATGAAATAAAAAAACATTGTGAATTAAAAAAAATTGATGAGTAATAATACTTGTAACACAGAAGTATGATGGATAAGAAAATATTTTTTGAAAGAAAATAGATAATGATGAAGAGAAAGAATACAATAAAGAGAAATTGATATCTAAAATGTAGAAAATACAATAAAAATAGAATAATTAAAAAAATAATCAAAAACCTTTAAATAAACAACATAAAATAATAAAAAATAAAATATCTCAGTTGATTAATTAAAAGTTGTATATGAAATAAAAATAACAAAAAATAGTCAAACTTTTAACAGTAAAACGTTTGACTTTTAAAGTCATATATTGCAATTGAAATATTAAGTAATGTCATATTTTCTAGATCAAAATTCACTCAAAGCGAGCAAAGTTTTGTTTTCTCGATGCAGTTTTTAAATGTCTGTATTTATTCTTGATTCTTTATTTTCTATTAGTCAGTTTTTTGTTAATAAATAATTTCAATAATTGATTACATGCTTTTTCATAGTTAAGTTTTTAAAATGTACATTTTTTTAATGTAGCATACTGAACCTGACGACTCATTAAGAAAATATTAAGAAACATGTCTTTTAAATGTATTTTATCTCCTAATCTTTTGGTAGAAATTATATGCTTTATTCAATGTTTTCCTTTAGTTTTTATGCTTTTTAGCTTATCCTTTTGACATGCAGATCCTTTTGGAGCTTTTTTTCCAGCTGATTTTGATTCAGCACAGATTACTTTAGGTCAGTTGTAGAGAGTGAAGGGCAGCGAGCTCGTCTCTATCCAGCGCGGTCCATTAATAATGACCTTGTGAAGTATATCCCTCAAGGTGCAATCGGAGATCAAGAGGAAATGGCGCAGCTGGACGGTGAACAGGTACTTTGCTGTGGACCTGAAGCACCGGCATCCTTCGCTGGCGAGCAGTGGGGTGAACGGGGGGACGCAGCTGTCCATCCTCAGCAAGAGCAGCTCGCAGATCCGAATGTCCAGCCTGCAGGCCGAGACCCCGGCCACCTGAGTGGCCCCTGTGGGGATGTCGACCCCAACCCACCCACCATTGTCCCAATGACCAACCTCACCGACCCGTTCTTCAACACAGACCCTGATGAATCCACCATGGAGACACAGCTGAACTCCAGCGACCCCAAACAGCCTCTTGTGTGAACCTGAATGTGCCAAATAAGGACTCACTGCACTCTGCTGTTTCCTGGCTGAAACCTTAAGAAGTATCGTCATCTGTCTCTGCGTGTTGTGATAGTTTTAAAAGTTGTCTGGTGCTGCTGAGCAACGTGACGGGACCAGTCCGTTAATTAGGGACGTCCTCAAACTGTTGATTCCAGTCCGTCCAAATGTTCCTCAGCATTCCTGTTTAGCTCGTAGCTGCAAAATGACACTAATCACAGCTGTAAATACATTAGAAGACTTTTCATTTTACATTGGGTTTTATTTACGCTGCAAAAAAAAACTTGTGTGACAGCTTCAGTGGCTTCAGGAGCTGTTGTTGTGACTGTCAGCATATCTTGTACATTTTGAATCGGATTAATCCTGTCGCAAAGATGACTGAAACGTTAGTGGAGAGTAAAAACAATAATCTGTGTTGCATCAAGCGAAATGTAACTGTGGCTTAAAGAGCTTACTCCAAATTCCACGCCGACATTCAGGATAAATCTGCCTGTCTTGCACCGATTTCCAACACTGGTGTCTATAGCAGGGGTGGGCACTCCTGGTCCTCGAGGGCCGGTGTCCTGCAACTTTTAGATGCATCTCTACTTCAACACACCTGAGTCAAATAATGAGGTCGTTAGCAGGACTCTGGAGAACGTGACTGCACGTAGGAGGTGATTCAGCTGTTGGATTCAGGTGTGTTGGACCAGGGAGACATCTAAGAGTTGCAGGACACCGGCCCTCGAGGACCAGGATTGCCCACCCCTGGATAGCAACTTAAAGCTGCAAGACTAAGTTCATGTAGTGACCTTTTAAAGGACAAAGAACCAGAGAGTACCTGCTGGTGTTTGTGTCTGGTTTTACCTACAACATAATTATTTAGACAAACATCTGCAGGCAATATGATATAAAGTGACTATAAATGATTTATTAATATTATTCCTTACTGTCAAGCTGTGACTGCTCTATAGCGAACATTTGTGATGAATCCAAGCAGACAGAAGAATGTCAGGAAGAAAAATAACCAGAGGTTTTCGGAAAGAAATGTTTTCTACCGTTATGTGAAAAGCCAAAACAGACGCAGGGTTTTGATTCTGATTTTAATGTTTGAGACACGCTGAGGTTTGTTTAATACGACCACAAACACCTCTTTTCAAAACTTCAGCGCTGCTCAGAGGACAGCCACCAGTACAAAAAATGTCAATGAAAACATTGTGAGTTCATACACTTGCATGAAGTTGAAGTAACTGTTGTTATGCAGTTGTTTTTGTCTTTTTCTCTTTTCTTTCTGAGAAGTCAGTGCTTTAACTGGATGCAAGGTTTATTTTAGTGTTGAATGGGCTGCTGTGGAGACAGAGCATTGTAATATTAATTATTCTGTCACATATACTGTCTCTTTAGCAGAGATAATGTAAAGGTCTTCAATGAAAGGTCTACATCCTCAGAAACCTCAATCACTTTCCAGTTTCTGTTTTTGAGGCATTTGGTGTCTTGTTGCTTGAGAACCCAAGAGGAAGGATTATATAAAGTATGGTTTTAAAAAAAAGTACACCCTGTTTTAACTGTTTACATATCACAATGATAAAATGATCAGGCTTTTACCAGGTTGTAAAATAATTTAGATCTACCTTCAAGTGTCAGAAAAGCATAACCAAGTCCACACAGTCAATACTTAGGAAATGAAGATGAAGCAAAAATGAAGATGTTGTGTATGAAAACCTAAATACATCTCATACTGTAAATCAGCTACTTGTGGGACAGATTTTAGTAGCAGAAGCTCTCAATAGTCATTTTCTTGTTCGACTGGATCAGCCTTTCACACAGTTCAGATTTTTTTTGCCACTCTTCTTTCCAACCATTTTTAAATTCATCAACATTTGCAGATATTTCTTTTTGCACAGACTTTCAATCAGATTGATGTCTAGACTTTGACTAGGACATTAAACACCTTCATTTTTTTTTTGCTTTTCCAGTCATTGTAGATTGGCTGCTGTGTTTATCATCGTCCTTTAAAACTTCATACCTAACACTACCGTACGTGACAGTTCATCTGCTGCTTTGCAAAACTAAATTGACCTGCCATGTTTTTTCCTTGAACTCTCTTCACACAAGCCACATCTATTCAGTCTTTTAATCTGATTACTTTGTAAATGACCCTATCAGTCTTTTCCAGATGGATGGACCACAACAAATGTTTCTCCAAGGTTATTGCTGATGACTTTTCATCTGTTAAATGTTCACCAGCAAACTGAAAAGATCCTACTTTCAAAGACGTGGCCACACTTGTTTATTTGATCAGATCCTTTAATAGCAGAACCTGGCTTCTACATTCCACCTTATGTCATAGTCAAACTGAAAGAGTCTACTTGATTTTTCCATCTTTGAGAAATAACTATAAGGTAAATATGTTGTGTTCTGGACACCTGATGTTAGATCAAAAATACTTTTTACTACCTGGTTAAAAAAAGTTAATGTTTATTGTTGCCTGACACATAAAACCCTCCAAAATGAAAGAGGGTGTACTTTAATTTTACAGTGATGCCAGAAGAAGATTTTTATGTTAATGCGTTGTAATCCTCTCATTCCAAATATGACTTATTTGATTACTCACTGAGTTTTTGTTTTGGAGAGGTTATTTTTGCAGATGTGTCCTTCTGTCCACTGAATCTCAACGCTCCACACTGCTTTGTGTCTCCAGAAGTGCCTTCAAGCACAAAACAAGTATTCTGACTTCTGTTTAATAGTTAGCTTTTAAAAACAAAAATGCAAAGTAAAACAAGGGGTTAATGCACAGTTTTTCCTTGCTTGTGGAAAAAATCTTGTACTTAAAACATGGAAGCCCTGAGAGTTCTTTAATCATTTTCAAGGACGAGTTAAAAATATGACTATTTAATTGTTTTCACTAAAACAGTGTTTTGTCTTACAATTACACAAGCACACTGTTCCCTACATCATATGTACACATTTCAGTGAAGTTTTATGCTTTTCAGGAGCTGTAATGGACTGCAGATATTTTAAAAAATATGTAGATTGTGACATTTTCATTAAATACTGATTATTTATTTATGCCAGATAATGACATTATTGTATTGTTTTATGTATTCATTATACATAATTGGGTTCATTTTCAGACTAAACGGCATTTTCCTTTGGAGCCTAAAAATGACAAAAATGGACCAAAATTGATGTATTTAAGCTTCATCACATCTCTTAACCATTCCTTCTTACACAGAAATGACTATTCCAGACATTCAACTTTGAGCACTTATCAGTGTAACTCCCACACACGTCTCACTCATGCACTGAGGGAAGGGCTGATCAGAAACTGTACCGTCCTGCTGTGCTGTGCGTTCACCCTGAGCTGCAGTAATAGCAGCGCAGATCCAGCTGCAGCCATAAGAGGGCCCTGTTCAATCTGGGGAAAGGGCTGGACAATCACGCATCATCTCTGCTCTGGCTCATCCATCACAAACATTAAAGACAATCTCAACTGCTTTATTTCCTTTGGTTGTTGAATAAAGGAGTTGGAGCCTTATATTGCCAGTACTATGTTGATGTCAGACAAAGGAGTTGCTATTATTATACTGCATCTATTATTTGAACTTGTTCTGAAGTATGAAGTAGTTAGGTGAAGTCTTCTGTAGCCAACAGTTGTGACTTAAACTGCAGTTTAAATGTGCAAAACAGAAACAAGCTGCAAATGTTGTACTTTGTAAATGTAAATGGAGTTTTATGTGAATAGCTGCCATCTAAAGATTTTATGCTGATTGTTCTCATGTTTTTAATACTTTCTTAAATAGGGATTGTGTTATTAAATAAAGCCTCACGTAATTCCCCTGTACTCAGAAAGGCCGATGCATGTATTTTTGTGAGACAAGGTTATAAGAGAGGATATTCTCTTGAGCTGAAACTACTCTAATGACTGCATGAGGCAGCAAATAAGCTAAAAGGTGTGTTTTGCGGGGGTTAACTGTGAACTGTTTTGTGGATCTTAGTTCTCACTCTCTAAAAAGCTTTTCCTTTGAATGTTAACAGACATGAGGGAAAGTACAGTGCCATAAAAGCTGCAAGACTTTTCGTTTTTACTGTGAAGCATGGCCAGATTTTTTATTTTTTTATAGTCGTTTTAAAATGATATGCCTAACTATATTGATTGAATCTGCTGAAATGATGACATTGGGCTCAGCATTTTGTTTCTAGGTTGCTGAATGTATAATGTGAGCTTATTTTAATTGCTCCTTTTCAATTGTTTTCATTGTATCATCTTTTTTTGTGAATATCAAGTGTTTTCGTATATTATGAAAAAAAAGTGTATAAAAATAAATGTTTAACTTGTTGGCTCACTTGTTGGTACAAATTTTTCATGCTGTCCCAAAATGTTCTCACCAGTAAATTTATTTACATTTTGTCACTTTGTAACCATAAACCTCAATGTATTTGATCTGGACTTCAAGCCAGAGTGTGTAGAGTAGTTTCATGGACTCAGATCTGGACCAGATTATACTATAAAATCTATTTTTCTTTTCCTAAAAAAAGGTGACAAAAATCTGTTTTTTTAATCTGTTTTCCCAAACAGATAAGTGACACCTTAAAAATTATTTTTTGTAATGCATTCAGAATTGTAAAGATAAACTAAATAAATTTAATTTTGGATTTTTTACTAATTAGATGATTTCTCAAGATGAATGGCTTCACTGAATTATATTTAGGTATAATCGGAGGAAAGGGACAGAAGAGAAACTCATCCCACATTTTTAGTATTTTATTTGTAAAAAACACTTTTAAAAACCATGTATCATTTTCCCTTCACAATTATGTAATGCCTTGCACTGGTCCACCACACAAAAGCTTATGAAATACAGTAAGTTTCTGACTGTAACATGACAAATTAAGTAAAAGTCCATAAATTAGTTTACCAAGGCTCAATACTTCTTGACATTTGAGCAGTGAATTATTACATATGTACTCAGTTATTATCATATGGTAAGAGGAGAGTACGCACACTCGACATGGGCATCTTAATTTCATATTAATCACACTAAATCACCCTTTCTAAAATTACAAAAGAACAGAGGAAAATTTGTTCAGCATAAAAATATGTATATGATGTACAAGATACAGTTGCACAAAATCAATAAATGTGACTCACCTGCGCTGATGATAAACACTGAAAACGGTGTGGAAAAAGGCACGGTATTGGTCAGTAGCTGAGGCCTATATCTCCTTCATACAAACATTTAAATATACACGTATATAAACACATTATATGTATAGACTGCCTGGTGAAAATAAAAGTCGCCACGTGAATATAACTGAGCATGTTGAACGACAAATCCTGTGGTCGTAGAAAAGATGTTACTCTGTTTAAGAATGCATTGGCATCAGGAAGAGAGCTTGCAAAAACTACTAAACCTGTCTTAAGAAATATGCTTGGGAAAAACCTGTGAATGACCATGATCTGTGATCACTGAAGTGTTTGGTGAAATAAATTGAAGATAAATGGAAGAAGTTTGCTAAGTTTAATAGTGAAAATAAAGTGGTTCCACATGCATTATGTGAAGCGAACTCAGCCAATTGTGGCTGAACAGTTGTTGTGTAGCCATAAGAAAACCATTAATTAGTGAGCCTAACTGGAAAAAAAAGGCTACAATTTGTGAGGGAGCATATAGATTGGACTCTGGAGAGATGAAAGAAGGTCATGTGATCTGATGAGTCCAGATTTACCCTCTTCCAGACTGACTGGCACATCAGGGTAAGAAAAGAGGCAGATGAAGGGATGCACCCATCATGCCTAGTGTCTACCGTACAAGCTGTGGTGGCAGCTGCAGTTGCTCAGGTTTATGTTCAGCAACATTATGAGGTCAGCTGTCTACCTGAATATACTGAATAATCGTTGTATTCCATCAATAGATATTCAAAGATGACAATGCCAAGCTTCATTGGGCTCAAATTGTGAACAAGTCGTTCAGGGAGCATGAGAGTCCAGAGCTTAACCCCACTGAAAATCTAAGTGATGTTCTGGAGAAGGCTTTGCACAGTTGTCAGACTCTCCATCATCAATTTAAGAACTTGGTAAAAAGGTAATTCGACACTGGATGAAAAATAAATCTTGTGATATTGCAGAAGATTATAAAACCAATGCAACTACAAATGTGCACTGAAATCAAAGTCACAGTATTCTGTGACCACTTTTTGTTTTGGCAGCAACTTTTTTCTGGCCAGGCAGTGTATGTATATGCATACATACACAATGTTGTACATTTGTGTAAATTACCTACAGTGTCAAGAAGGAGACAAAACTACACTGATACAACATTAGTAGTGTCAAAGCAGCCTATTCAGTCGCTATAAAGACAACAACCTAAATTATGCCTAAAATGTGGTCTTCTTATATGGTTTTACAAAAGAACTGTGTCATTAAATGCCTTACAGAAAAAATATATATATATATTGCCTGCAAACACCAACTTGATACCGTAAGGATTCTATAGCCAAACAAATTTAACAAATTCAGTATGGTCAGTATATAAATCATTTAAGTCAACTGCAACAGTCACAAAACACTGTTCATTCACAAAAACAAAACAAAAGGCTTTTACAGTCTAGTGCTCCAGATGTGTGCTAATGCACTGTGCAACATGTTGCAGACATAGCCACAGATGGCGTTATGGATTTTCATCTCCCAAATAGATATGTAATGTAACACAGGAATGACCAAAGTTTAAAGAAAAAAGGTGACACTGGATCTTTCAAAATCACAGGTATCACAGTTGTTTTATTTTTATTTTATTTTTTTTTACATGGATAGTTGGACAAACGTAAAGAAACTGGTGACAAATAAGCAGTAATACCAGGTAACTATTGGGTTTATAGATTCTCGAAGTAATTGCTGGAAGGTCTTCAGGTCATTATGAAAAGTACATCTATGAGTATTAGAGTATGAAGGACAATGCGCAAGAATGGGTTAACGGATGGTGTTGAGCTGATAAGGTGTGGCATGGGACCCTGCAAAACTTTTTCAGTCTTTTTAGGAATTATATTATATTATATTATATTCAGGAATTTTAAACAGGTCTGCCTATAGCGGCCTCATGGCTGGAGTATATCTTCTTCATGACCATTCCAGGCTGGTAACACACAAGTTGTTGACATCCTTGAGAAAAGAGGTTTCTAGTTACATCTCCTTTTGCAATCTAATGTCATAGGTCCAAAGAAAAAGATGGCTCAGCTATGAAGTCTGCTTAGATGAAAACAAACATGGAGCCCCTTGGATTCCTTGATTTCAAAAGTAAAATATCAAGAGTGAGAAAAGCTTATAAATATGTTTGAATCTGAATTCTTCCTGAAAGCCAGCAGAATTGTTGTGAAATTGGGTGTTTATATTGCACGACATCTAAGGGATTGTAGGAAACCTTCAGTTATTCAGCTACAGGCTAAAAGTTTAAATGTAAAATATGCCTTACCTACTGAAAAAGAACAGTATCTCATTAATTAGTCATATAATTTTACAACTGTCAGATTAGCAACTGATGAAAAGAATTGATAATCTTTGTGTACAAGTATGATTTCCTTTTACTGCACCCAAGAGTTCCTCATAAAGGTATCCACCAGATTAAAATTATTACACATAATGACACAGAATACAGGCAAAAGAAATGGCTACTTATGTTCAGGGTTCAGGTTAGTATTACAGTAATGCTGACTGCTTTCTCAGTCAGCATTGACTGAGAAAGAAAATTTACACCTTACTCTCTTATCCAGTATTTTGTACTTATAGTACCACAAAGCCACTTTAGTATGCCAGTATGGCATTTGTGTCTGTTGGGAAAATGTGAACATTTGACATGACAAAAACTCTCTTGGTTCACTGTACAAAATCTTTTATTTTCTGATGTAATGTATTTTGTTGCTTTTAATTGAGTAGTTTGTGACAAATTTAAGTGTGAAAATATTCTAATAAGACTGGTGAACCAAAGCTTTGGGACTGTGTTGAATTAGAATGTACCTTCTTTTCATTTATGTTCCACCTTGATTTACTTCAGTTTTGAGCAAGGCTCCTGTTCACCTTTTAATTTTTTTCTTATTTCTTCTTTAAATAGCAGAAAGAGTTCAGTGTTGGAAAGTAAAATGTGGAGGAGTTGTCCCAAGGCAAATGACGTAGTTTTCCAGCAACACTGTAAACTCTGGTGTCTGGGGGGAAATCTGAATGTGCTGTAAACGTGTGTGGGATGATGCTGACTTCTTGCACAGCAAGTTCAGAGGTCTCACAGTTCAGGATCAACAGACCCGCCAACAACCAGGCTCTGAGGTGTAGTCTGTGCACAGCTTGAGCTGTGCAATACAAAAAACAACAACTCATCTGCGGGACCCGTCTCAAGGTTTTCAGACTGCAGACACGTTATTGGGTGTAAGGGCATGTGATTCGGAGTTCTGCTGCTCTTTGGGACTGGATTTGTCCAGAACAGATATCTGTGTGACCGTGCTGCTTTCGTTGAACAGCGTACGCCGTCGTTTACTGTAGCTCAGGTAACTCTCGGTCTGCCACTTCCAAAATCGCTTTTTCAATTCAGCCTGCACCTAAAAATCAAATACAGCTTTGATGAAAAGGTCCAGCACTTAAGCTTTCTCGTTTTAGCTTATTTTTGTTATGTATCCAGTGATTACACCAAAATTTGCTCATTCATTTATATCTTTGACAGCATAAAAAGCCATCCCAATAAACTACAAATTCTGAAATACTTTGACAAAAGCTTGACAAATCTGTTTTGAAAGGTTGCAAGAAAATTTGATAACTGGGAAGGGAAACATAAAGAACAAAGGGATCATTTAAATATTTATACATATAGTACACATCTGAACTCCTTTATAGTATCAGAATTTAATAAGTGAGGCTAAATAAAGGAAGAAAGATAACAGGCAAATCAACAAATTTATCCACCAGATGGTGGTAATGACCTATTCAATAACATAATCAAACTTGTCCTGACATCATAAAATATTTTCAACATTTATTTGTAGTTATTGGCTATGTGAGATTCAGTTCTCTCAATGGACAGATCAATGCATAACGTGTACTCACCTCTCCATTTAGGAAACAGTACAGCAAGGCTACAACAAATCCCTTTAAAAGATGAACATGTGATAAAAGTTGTGAAACTTTATATTTCTTTATTTTTAAAAACGTGTTTCCAGTCATACCTGGAAGGATCCCATGCCAACCTCGATGATGATCCTAGCTTCGGTTCCTGTATTTTCCGGTAGGAAGGCGAACACCATGTAGTGCATCCCAAAAAGTGGGATGAGCAGCAGTGTGGATTTGGCCAGTCGCCTGGAAACACAAACAGCAGAGACATAAAGATTACACGGGTATACAGCCATGTGTCATACAGAAGTATTTATGCTCTCTCACTTAAAGTGACTTGTATTGTTGCCACCAACTCCAGGAGACGTCAGCTTCTGAACCAGAATACGGATCACGTTTAGAAAGATGATGAAGTTCACCTACATAGAAGAAAAACATTATATTGTTTATTTAATGTTTTGGTCCTCAACTCCTCTAGCAGAAATTAACAAACACTTGGTAAAGCTGCATGTCTGGTGAGCAGCTCTATATCATATGAATGGACCTTACCAAGCTCCGCCCACAACCGACCCACGTGACCGCAAGTCTCACAAAGCAAGCCTTTGTTGCTATGTAAACATGACTCGATTAGTGCATCATTTCTACCGGATTTTCACAATATATCAGCTACTACAATGGACAGAGGAACTAACAAGTTCATGTCGTCATCTGGGAGGAGGTTACTGGTTTCTCAGTCACAAGCTGGTTGCAAACCTGAGGCCAGCAGGTGTCAGTCAGTTATGGTAGATCTGAAATTTGGTTTGATGACCTCAATATGAGAAGCTACAGACTGATAGGAGGAACCAAAGAGCTCTGTAAAGGTAAAGGCAAGTCTTCTGAAGTTGGGATATAATTAATTTAATTTCACATAATTATCGCGGTAGACGCCATTTGTTTGTTAAAATTTTATGAAATATATTTGTTCTATTTGATGTTTGTTGTGAATGACGTAAACTCACAAAGGAATGAGGTTATTAGTCCAACGTTTAGAAACTACAGCGGCTGGCTGTAATGCGCCACAACAAAGGTAAACAAAGGTAAAATAACCCTAACAGGTGATCAACTCAAAACCACTCGTACCTTTTTACTGTTACCTGTTACCGTGGCAACCGCCTGCGCCCCGCAAAACGAGCAAAGATTACGTTAAAAACATAACATTCAGTCCGTTACGATATCAAGTTTCCAGGCTTGATATTTATTTCTCGATTATTAATCAGCGCTTCCCTGAACACAGCGATGGTTGACTGACTAGCTGTACTTGGTGCTAGCGTGGCTAACACGAGTAACAGTTTAGTCCAAAGACTTTTCTGCTCAAATAAAATCTTTAGTGTATGTCAGATACAGTACACATTGCATATTGATCTGTTTAGCTAACGTAAGACTGTGTAGCAGACAGGCTTCAAGGTGTAGAAGTTGTATCAGTTCTGCCATTATGCTGTACTTAGCTAACGGAAAGCGTATGTTTGTGAGATGGCCACGCACGTGACCACGTAGAATGGGCATCAGCCAATGAAAAGCGGCCCCTCTGGTAAGGTCCATTACTTCTCAGTCCAATGTTGTGATGACGTGCTAAAGGCGGAGCGTTGGAAAGAGTAGGAGCTTTTTAAAGAGACAGAGGCCAATTTTTAGGATTCCAAGTTCTTTTAGGTTTAATATATACAGCATTTGTACAACTTAAGATAACATAATTACTTGATTGCAATATAAAATGGCATTAAGTGGCTGAAAACTACATAATAACCTCTCTTTATGGTTCCATCACATCATTTCAAATAGGTTAGGATATGAACTTTGACTGGGCCATTTGACTCTATAAAACATAATCATAAAGAGGACTTCATGGTCAACGCAATGACTGTGAGGTGATCAGGTTTTGTCTTGGGAAAGCAACCCTAATTCATCAACTTTCCATCACTATGTTCAACAGTTACATTGTTTTCTTTTTAAAAACATGGCACTTCGCATATTGATCAAAAATTTCTGTTTTGGTCTTATCCGTCATTAAGACAAGAGCAAGTTTTGTTCACATGGAGTTTTGCATACCTAAGTTGTGCTAGCATTCTTTCTTAAAAAAAACAGCTTTCTCATAGTAACTATCTATATAAAATATGATACATGGATAAGGTCTGTGGAGTCTGAGATGGAGCTCTTGGGATTTGTTCTTTCACTGAGAAATACCCAGAGTGACCCAGGGGGGAATGTGCTACATTCTCGGAAATGCTGGATACTGCCTTAAATGTTTTCCACTTATAAAAAATGTTCTCACTGTAGAATAATTGGCTTTAAATAGTTTGAAAATGACCTTGCAACTCTTCCCAGATTGACTGGAAGCAATGTATGCTTTTCTACAGATTGCTGATTCCTTTCCACCTGGCATTGTGCTAACAAAGAGCTGATCCCACAGGCGATAATCAATGAATCAAATCCTTTATTTAAACGAAACGTACTTGGCTTCAACTCTTCCTTTTAATTCCTTTGTAACAGGGAAGGTATTGTTTCTCACACACAGCCTTTCCATTCAGACTTAATCTTTAACAACTAAAGATAATGTGGAATTTGTTGTGTGTTTGTATTATGATTAATTTAACAATTTGATCTTTTTTAGGATCTACTGATACGTCAAATCCCACCTACAACCAGCACTTTATAAAACAAATAGATAGACACTCAAACATACACAGTTATTTTTGTCTATCATATATATGATCAAGCCTCAAAAAATAAGTTGCTTTATTGTAACTATGGATTGTTGCCAATCAGATAAAAACAAGATAAGAGTCAAACGTCAGCACAGATCCTAGACTTTTGATCCATCAAGAGCTCCCACTTTATCTGCAGTGTACTCACCAATAGGGAGGCAGTTATTGGACCCTTAATGATCCACCAGATGAAAGCCACATCTGTGTCATCCCAGCACCTGGGATGCATAAAAGCCAGATTTGCAATAAACTGAGCAATATAAGGCCACACACTTTTAAGTCTCATCATGAAATATGCAACATTTACTCAAGCCAGAATGTTAGAAATTAAACTGTAAATCTTTCTCTGAAACAACCTTCCCATCACGATTTTACCAATTTCCTAAAGGGACCATATTATATTATATTTAACATCTTCGCAGAATTGCCTGTTTATTGGCTGAGTCAATCCAGAAAAATAAGTTTTTGGTGAAACATCAATGCAGAATATTGTTTGGCATGCTAACCCTGCAAATGGTAAAGCTAGTTAAAATATCAACTATGTTTTAAATATGGGGGAAACTAATAATCACTCCCTTGGAATAGGATTTAAAATATCTATTTTTAACACTGTTAGATGTTCATATACTATTACTGTTAAAGAGTGATCTGAAAGGGATGAAATAGATATAAATACCTCCAAGCTTTATAAACATTGGAAATCAGAAATAAAGGTAATACTTCTGATTGACATCTCTCTAAACCAGTTTTTTTTTTTTTACTTAGAAATTACTGTATGTTCAAGCAGCTTAGGATTTTATGAACTCCATGTTCACTCGTATCCAAACACTTTAGTCTGGGCTCCTTATAAAGCATCTAAACTTCTTTAACTGCCAACCTGTCAACAAATACATTTTCCATAAATTCTGGATAGGGAGTTTTATTTCTTCTCAAACTGAAACCATAATTAGAGTTTGCCACATTGTCAATTTCTAATTTCCTCATCCTGTATTAAGCAGCTTATCACTTCCAGAACTACAAACTGGCTTGACATGCTAGATTACAACTCTAAGCAGGAAGTCTTGAAAAATGGTCTAAATTTGAAATTAAAAAAATGAGTTCTTCCAGCTATAAAAAAACCACTTATACTTTTTGGCACCCACTTAGTTAAATCTGCTAGTGTTCCTTTTAACATGAAGCATATAGGTGAGAGCATTGTTGTTTAAATAAAATATGTGTCTGCTTATTCTTACAAGAAAAAACAAATCTGATTTTCACCAGCAGCCACAGCATTTGCTCACCCCTTATTATTGTAGAAGTTTCTACTGAGAATCCAGGTTGCAATGATTATCGCCGGTAGACCTGGGAAAAAAAATAAAAAAAACACAGAAACCAAATCATTACGCAAGAAACTTGTTACAGCTCTAACAAGAAACTTTGAGAAAGTACCAGAAAAACCCACCCCAACCAATTAGTATATACCACCAGAAGTATTTCTTTTGAAAGACGAAGGTGAGTGCTAGCAGCGTCTGTAGATACATCCCCTCCACCAGTAGCCAGAAGTAGTTGGCCAGGATACTAAACTGGAAAAAGGCCACAGCAGACTTGCAGGCTGTCTGCCGGACAAGGCAAAGACAAACATCAGATAAGGTTGTAAACTTCACTTAACCTGGCAGATTACAGTACCAAAGTTTATAACAACTGTTGTTCATGGAGTTTTTGTTCTTGTTAAGAATGGAAATAATTTATTTGTTTCATTTTCTTTACAAACCTGAAACTTTGGGTGACAGAAATTATTCAATTTGAGGCATTAACATTTTTTATTGAAGAGAAACTGGAACATTTACAAATTTAAAAGTTTTTTTATTTGCAGATAAATAGACAGATAGATAATTTTAGGGTCACCACGTTTTAATCTGTACAGATGTTTCTGTACATCATCCCCTTGGTTATGGTGTTCCATGTACTATTCCTTTCCTGTTGGTATCTGTATGCAGCTGGGGCCTTGCCTGATGTGGTACATCTGTGCCTTTATTGCTCTGGTGATCAAGGGCTGCTCATGTGCTGCCATGACCTGACCTTCTGTGCCGTACAGCCCTCTCCAGCCATTGGTAGGATTTGGTCATATCAGCCACTTCAGCTAACTGTTGGCATCCAATGCATGTTCTTTTCCTCCCATGATGGTTCCTTCAGATCCTTCTCCTCCATTTGCTATTGTTTGAGATTTTCACTGAGCACTTCATCCCTTGAGTCCGTCTTTTCAATGTGGTCTTGGAGTTTGGATGACAGCTCTGATATACTGTAGACCTCTGCCTTCTTCTGTGCTTTGGGGTTTATATATACTAACGTGCGTAAATTGGCTTCTATGGCAGAGATCCAAGGAACAACTACTTACCCCAAAGCACATAAAGACCCATCTCACATTTGACAAGACATTCTTTATAATTATCATCATCATAAAGTTTATGATGATGAGAGTTTTGGGAATATATTCTATGGAATGATGAGACAAAAGTGGAACAATTGTGGAAGTTGTGCATAATGTCACATTTGTTCCAAAGTTAGCACAACATTTCCAAATCAGACTATCATACTGGCAGTTCTTGGCAGTGACTTTTTGGGACAGCTTTGCTTCCTCAAGACCTGAGAAGCTTGTCATAATTGATGATGTTGACCTAACAGTTATTGCAAACTCTTGATGAGAGTTGTTGCTGCTCAGATTGTGCAACTATTTATTAGGTTTAGGGGACATTTACTTTATCCCAGAGGGCCAGGTTGGTTTGGATAACATTGAAAACTGTTTATTGCATTTACGCAAGTCAATTGTACTTGCGTAATTGGATACATCAAAATTTAATTTGATGTTCTAAAACATTTCAGGGTGAAAAAAGGCCAAAACAGAAGAAATCTGTAAGAGGAAAAACACTTTTTCACAGCATTGCAGTTGTCATGGTAATGGCATGATTTCTCTGTGGTTTGCTCCAGTTGTGTTATTGACAGCTTCCCTGTTTTCCTACTTTATATTTAAAACTACCACTGTGCCAGCATCTAAAAGACTAGGTTTACTTGAGGGCAACAACTGCTGCAGCCACTGGCCCATGATGCTGAAGGGTCAGAACTAAGCAGCAGACATTAAAAAAAAAAACTTAATCACAAGGTGGACATGAAAGAATTCTCAGTGAATGAATATGGTAATAAAGTATATGATAAATTACTTGGTGTAGATCCTGTTGATTAAGAAGTACCCAGAGGTCACTGTCTGAATTGAGATTATAAATAAATCCAGCTTGTTCATTATGATGGGTACAAAGAAGTAGAACATCCATGTTAAGGTGAAGGCCATGTGGCCACTGATTTATTATGGACAAATAAATGCCACAGTCCTGGCTGAGAAAGCACAGCAGTGGCTGTATTTTCTTAGAAAACTCAGGACAGTAAACCTGTTACAGCTCATGACATCCTTCTATAACTCCATCTCTCACAGCATCTCAGTGTGGTATGGCTCTGCAGAAAAATAGAAATCTCTACAGTGATTTATAAATACTGCCAGGAACATCATCGACCAACAGCTACCTACTCTGGACAATTCATCAACTGATGTTGCCTGCAGAGAGCATACAATATTCTGACAGACTCACTCTATCCTGCCCACCACGTGGATGAATTACTGCCTTCGGGAAAAATAGATCCATCAAAACTGATACTTCAACATTTCTTAACAGCTTTTTCCCTACAGCTATTAATAAAGTTAATTTTGAACTAAATATCCCACCCTAATGACTAAAGTCTATTGATATTATTGGATAAGGTCATTTTTGTTTTATGAATTTGAACTGCAGACAAGCACTAGAGTGATAATAAGTGCTGATGTTAATACATCATTTGAATGTGGCACTGATAATTGAGAATCACTGCCATAGGCTGCTTTTCTACATATTCATTTTTGTTTCATATCAAACCCACATGAATTTGATATATATATATATATATTTTTTTTTTTTTTCTTGACAACAAAAATCTTGGTCCAACTTTGTATGTCTACCTTTGTGATAGTTGCACAAAAATATTGTTATTTACGTGGCTTCCCATACAATCAGATGGCTTGTTGTTCTAATGTTTCTAATGTTTGTTATTTAGAGGTAACAATATGTCAGTCTTTGGAACAGTTCTCTAACAATAAGCTTCAAAATTTTATTTTTCTTTCCAATTTAGAAGAGTAGACATATGATTATGACAGCAGTCATCCTTGGCATTTGTACAGCACCATGTATGTTTATAATCCAGTAATTCTCAGTATATAATTTAAAAATACAAATGCTGTTGTTGGAAATTTATTATTCCATTTTGATAGTTTGATGAACTAAATTTAAGAAAGTAAAATGGTCATCTTCTATACACTGGCGTATAAAATCCAAAAACACCTGCGTTTCACTCACATCTTTTTTGTATTTCCATTCATATTCAGACTTGGAAAGATGTCAATCATGGTACATGGTTTGTTAGTACTGCAGAGGAAAACTGTAGTACTCTTATCCTTCCTATTTCAGCCTTACTTCCAATCTAAATGAGTCACAGAAAGTGCTTATGCTGAGGCCTCACAAACAATAAGTACATTCACACCTTTCACAGTAGCTTTATCAGCAGAAAAGCAGGAAGTGAAAACCTCATCATTAATGCTCTGAGACATCCCCTGTATTTTTATCTTTCTATCTCTCTCCTTTCAAGAAAACAGGTTGTGTAAACCTGTCCAAGTTGTTCAGGAGGTACAGAAGCATTTTCAGATGTTAGATCTACAACAATTTCTGCTTTTACAAAATTCTTACTACTGGTGAGTTGGTGAAACGGCGGCACTCACAGTTGACACGAAGCAGTGGTCCAGATCTTCATCAGAAAAAAGAACCAGGTCTTTGATGAAGACAGCAGTGGCTCTCAGGATGAAGGAGAAGAACAGGTTTATGTGGATGTAGTTTCTGGTGCAGTGAAATTTCCTGCAGAGAGAGAACAAATATATTTGAATTACCTTGTGTTTCCCCACTGTATGTGTCTACATAAATAAAGGTAGCAGAAGATTTGAAATTGTTACCTAAAAACAGTGAAGACAAAAATAGCTGATATAAGTGATATGAGTGAGGTAGCATAGCCAGCAGTGTACACCTGTTTAAAGTTGGAGAAATATGTTGTCTGAAAGAGACAAACAAAAGAAAGTTAGGACATTTCATTAAAGTGCTCTCCAACAAGTTGTTCAATCATCAAAGAAAGAACATTTTGAGTTTGCTGAAACTTAGTGAATGAATAACTTAGATATTTTAGTGAAACTCAACAATGATTATTGAAATTCTGAGGAAAGCAAATTGAGTGAGAGTCTGTTCAAATAAAAGTTCCGGGTATGTAAAAAAAAACAAAAAAACTTTAGTACATAATTTTTTTATCTTTAATGTGATTTCAAAACATATTTTATCCCTTTAATAAAGGGATAAAGAACATTACTATTAACCCTAATCTGGTTGCATGTTGTAAATGTGTCCCTTTGAAACAAATAATTGAATTGCCTGGGAAATTCAGCCATTTGATTCACCTCTGCTGGAATAGAAAATCTGTGGGGACTGTGGATAAGAGAAGTCCTTACAACTGAGCTGAAGAACTTTGTAAAACAGAATGGTCAGATAATAGAAAGTGAATATGTGCATGCTGACAGATAAAGTTGAATGAAAAGATGCTTCAGCAAGTGTCAGTTGAAGGGTCCACACTTAAGAAACCAGGTTGTTGCACCTGTTTTTTCCCTACCTGATTTGTTTGTTATTCAGTGAATTATACGGTTTATATCACTAAGAAAGTTTTTTTTTTAATTATCCATCATTATCAAAATCTTGCTTTTTAACAGTACACATCTGAAATCCATAGGTTGAGTATTCATGTGCTTTTAAAACACAACTTAACCTGTACAGATGAAGACATTCTCAACTCTTATAATGTTTTTCTCTGTATGTCCATGTGCGACAAAGTCGACAGCAGGGGATTTATTGTAATCAAAACAATAAAATGTTCTCTTTTTTCTGTAAGGGCTCATATTGCTGCAGAAGAATGTTATATTTTTGACATCTGTCATCTACTCTGTCTAATTATGAGCATAATAAGAGCAGAAGTTTATAGCCAGTAATTAAATCTGTAATAGTAGGTTCTTATTGTATAAGTGCTGTCAACCAAACGTTCTCACTATACCACAGCAACACAACAGTTTTGTCTCAAAGGTGAAAATAAATAAAAAAATAAAAATGGGCAATATTTCATCAAACCCTAGCCCAACAGAAATTAACAATAAAGAAAATGTGACCCAGAGAGTAGGGGCCCAGCACATTCAATAAAACAAAAAGGTTCACAATGATCAGTTCAAAATATATTATAACTCCACCAACATAATAATAAAGTCTCACTTACCTCTGGCTCTGGCTCTTCAACATCTTTAAACACACAGGTCTCATGGTAGTTCAGATGCTCGTACCAGCCCTCTTCTGTGCAGTTCCTTGAAACATAAGCTAAAAAAAGATAAAGACAGAAAAGAGTGACAGACAAAACAATTTACAACAGTTAAAACTAAATTAAAAAATAAATACTCACATTAATGATGGAGATGTAGTAAATGGTAAATAGGGAACAAGTGTTTATCGTTCGTAAACAAGAAGCATTTGTGGTGATTAGTCAACAAGGTACAGCTGGGATGATTAACAAGAAGCAGGTGTGACAATTAGTAAACCTGGAATAGACTAGCAAATCCATCCATACCTATGAACTCCAGCATGAGTGACATCTGTGTCAATGTTGAAAAATTATTGCATTAATTTATATAGTGCCTTTTATTCACTTTTGCATTGTACTTCACAAAATCAAAGCATAACTGATGAATATCAAAGCAAAAGACAGACAGTAAGTGAAAGTCTGGTGATGAGAAAGAGCAAAGTTTCAGTGAATGAATTATGTGCTCATTATTTGCTTCTGTATTTTTGGGTAGGCTTATACTTCTGAAAAAAAGCCTTCCTATATGAGATCAAATAAAAAATATATGAACAGAAATTTTTGAATTTTAAACTTCATCTTGACCAGTTCAACTGAATTTAAATGAGCTGAATTTTGTTCTTTGTTCTTCCACCATAGCCTGGAGATAGAATGGAGGAGCTCAAATCCTGAGTTCCGGAAGTTTCATGATGCATAAAGAGCAGTGACGTGCGGTGAGGTTCATAGCTGGTGAGGCACTGACGTCATCAGAATCAGATTTGCAAATAGATGCATAGATTGACAGCAGTTTACAGGTTATGTTTCACTTCTGCATCCTTACACATACAAACTGTAGCTCACAAAATCTATCGCTGCACTTGACTTGCTTCCCGAATCGTTTAGCCTAGCTCGCTGTCACTTACTCGGCAGTTGAGGAGTGAACAAGACGAACGTCTGGGATCTTGAGCGCCCCCTGCCATGAGGCAAGAGAACTGCCTGCCTCACCTCGAACCTGTTCTCTGCCGTTTATAATCGCTCATTACACGAAACACGTTACACAAACACAGTTGGTGACAAAAAGCACTGTACATTATATACATAAGCTAAATTATTGGAAATAAGTTCACATATTAAATTTGTTTAAACCATTTTATTGACGCCGTACAGCAACATGCTCTCTCCGCTTAGCAGCCAGCGCAGAGCCAGGGGTTGCGCAATCCAAGGTGAGGCAGAGCTCGCTGCTGCCTCACCGGCATCGCTTCCAAGCATTTGAATGGGAAAATAAGAAAATTCAGCGATTTTGAACAAATAAAAATCGAAATTGGTGAAGCTACATGAAAAATAAATATTTTTTAGTACAAACCACCGGATGAATATAACAATTTAAATTACTTTATGATTATATATTTTCTTTCTTTCCATGATGGCTGGTGAGGCACTGCCTCACCTGCCTCCCCTGACCGCACGTCACTGATAAAGAGGTTTTCAGTTACCAAAACTGAATTCACCCTTTCAGCAGAAGCGACAAAGTTTACAGTGAAATGCTGGGTTTCATGAAGTGAAAATGCCATCCAGCTTCTCAGTACAGCAAAGTGTGGGGGTTTGAGTCGTGGGTGGATTTACCGATATCCAGCAGCAGAACACCGTAGCATGTAGAGCCTGCAGCTACAGCAAATGGTTGGATGCGATTTAAGGTTTAAAGGTTGCGGCTCTGGGGACAATGCTAAAACTCATATCGCCTTGTTTAACAAGCAGTGTCAGCTCCAAACTCATGCTCCTGGCTCTTGACTGAACTGTTTGATTTTCCAATTCATTATTTATTTATTTCTTTTGCAGAGTCCCATTAGAAACTCTGGACCAACTTGTGGAGGAGGAAATCCAGCAAGGTCCAGGGAATGACTAACACTGAGTTATGAAGTCATTCACAACAACCTTCGTCTCCTGATGCATAAAAGCAAAACTTTCAGTTAACTTTCAGTCAATATCATTTTTTTTTTCTTGCACTAAGAATTTCACTACAGGAAACATGCAAGCGTATTATCAGCATCCACAATCTGTGTAACCACTCTGCTGTTGCTAGTTTGGCTGAGAACCATTACCTGAAATTTCTTTGTTTGTTCCAGTGCAATCAAAAGGTGCAAAATCAAGCACATTGTTGATGTGCAAAGGTCTTGAGTCATTCAACATTCTTGTGCATCTTTCATCCTAGCAGCCTACCTTTCCCATAATATTTCAATCAAAATATCATCAGGCTTTAAGAAAGTTTTTGTTTTCTGCTATATTTTACACTCTTTTCTATGTTTTTATGCACACACTGCACTGTTACTAAATCCAATAACGGTTTTTGACAGACTTTTATTGTGACAATTTTACATTTGAATATGCTCTAAACCATCCTACTGTTGCTCTGGTTGTAGGTTCATAGTCGTAGACCGAACTCCGTACTAGTCTCAAACCATTTCCAACCTCTAACAGGTTTTCTTTCTGTTTTTAGATGCATCTATTTTTCCATCAGCTTTGACCAACTCTCCTTGCTTCTTGCACTTTGTGTGTAGACTAAAATGTTACACATGGTTTCATTTGAGAAGACCATCTTTATCAATGTTTCCTGTGTCTCCTTCATTGTTTGCAGTATTTTTGTCAACTAATATTTGTCTTTCTTTGTTGAATCCTCATTTGCTCTGACATTCATTAATTTTTCCATCATTTCATCTATTTTTGCTGTTTATTCCTTCCTGCATGTGTGCATTTATTGTTTTGATGTAAAAAAAAAAAAAAAAAAGACCAGCTGGATCTGACAGGGGTCTGGAAGAGACAGGAGGGGTAATCTAAACAGTCTGTGCACACAGACAGGCAGCAGTGCACACTGAAAACTAAACAGTCTTCATAAACCACCCAACAAAAACACAACACCGTCCCAAGGGTCCTCCAAAATAACATGATAATTTTTCTGGTCTGCGTTATGATGGATGACCAGAACTGATCATAATGTTAGATTTAAACAGCATTCTTTATTTTGTTTAGGAAAAAAAAGGAAATTCAACTTCACAATGTCAAATCATAGTTTCTTTAAGACAAATTATGAACTGAAAAAAGAAAAAGCAAGAGGATGAAAAGGGCACCACAGCTGCTGGCAGGAATATTAATTTCCTGCTGACCAGAGCATTTCTGCAGGACTCAAATTATAAACATAAACAACTGGCATATATTTCAGAGTACATTAGTTCCTTTAGAGCAGGAACACTCTCAGAATCAACAACGTGCAGTCAGGGGAGGCAGCGATGAAGCAGAGCCTCACCTGTCATTATGGAAGAATAATAGTGAATGTAATAAGATAATTTATATTGCTATTTTCACCCTGTGGTTTGTACTGTGAAGTATTTATTTTTCATTTAGCTTTACCAATTTTGATTATTTTTTTTTTTCAAAATCGCTGAATTTTTGTGTAGTTAACGGAATTATTCTACCATGGCAGCACGGCTATGGATGGCATGTGAAAGTATAGTCTTTTTGCCCTTCAATGTTGTCCGCATGCTCAAAATATCCGTATCTAAACAATAACAAGCAGGGGGTCTTATGATTTTGATTAAGTCAGTGCCTCACCAGCCATGAACCTCACCACACGTCACTGCTCAGAATGCAACGTGCAACAGCACAAATGAAAAAAAAAAAAAACACAGACACACCCACACACATCTCAGAATTGTAGTTGTGGTTTTTATGTCACTGACAGTGATTTGAAACATTTATTTACCTTGGTTGTCGGCAAACAGCTGAGAGACGTTCGTACATGAAACCCTGACCACCTGTCCCACGTTGGCCCGGTGCCAGCAGTAAATATCATCCCAATATGTTGGGCAACCTGAGAAGACAATTAGAATGTAATAAACATTTACCAATGTGACTGCACCAATGTCTTCAGGGATAACACATTTAATAAAATTATATGCACTAATCAAACATTAGATTAATAGACAGCTACAGTTTGTTGACTTTCTTGAATGTGTTTGCGTAACCTAAGAGTTAATGTTTCTCTTCTCAAAATAAACTCGACCTTAAGAGCAGGACATTTTGATCTGAATCCACAGCTATGTACTGGGCCAAACAAGGGAAAAGGAAATTTTATGTGCCAGAGCCCTTACTTTATCTCTACTTTCAAAAAGAGCCTCAAAATGTGTAAATACTCAAATTAAAAACCTGCATTGTAAATAAGAAACATTGGCTTGTGGAATGTGGTATTGGAGAAAATTGTATAATACTGGTTTAAAATAAGACATTTATGGTCATTAAGAATCAAAACAGTTGACCGAGTAAATTTAACCCCATGTAACAAGGTAGACTTTCGCGGTTGGATTTTACAGTGAGGATGAAGCTTTGAGGCAGAGTCAGGTGGAAAACAGCAGTGGTTTATTCTTCACACAAAATCAACAACACTTCACAGGTGAAACTGCAGTCTTAAATAGTCCCAGCTGTGACAGACCAAACCACCTTTAATTCACAGGGGAATCTCGATTCATCAATATCCACTTATTTAATTAAAATACCTTTTACTAAATACAAACATTTCCATTTACTTTTTATAAATATTTTATGTTTTATCATTGCACCACATGAAACACCACAAAACCCATAAACAATTCCCCCCCCCCCACACTTTTCAATGGCCTCTCCCGGAGACTATATATGGTGTCTGGACCCCCAGGGCAGTATTTGTCCAAACAGCCTGGAGAGGACACAGAAAAGACAGGTGAGTCACTCTACATTAGCACTCCACACCCAAAAGATTTTACCCACCAGTAGCTCATTGCTCTGAGTAACAATTATCTTCCCTCCATAGGCAACCACCTCACTCGTCAATGAGGAGCAGCTGTGCAGAGCCCAGAACAAAAGGCTACATGCTAATCTCTAAAATACTCAATAAATACAATTAAAACTTCTTGTGTGCAAATTGTTATTGATGTGCAAATCTATGCTTAAAGTGCAGTGCTAAATAAAGTGCTTGTTAATAAAGTGCAAAAAGTACTTTTAAAAGTGCTATACAGTGATTTCAGTAAAAATAGTCCCAGTAATGAAGATCTCTTCATTACACCCCAAATAGGGTGTAAATTTTAAATGTACAATCAAAAACAAGGGTTTGCAAAATAGTTGTACTGAAATATGTAAAGATATTTAATGATAAAATAGCATGTAATTTATCTGCAACATGAAACCAGATCAAACTTTGCACATGACTGCATTTTTATTGAAGTATTAATAATGTTAAAGAGGAATGTATTTCCCAGGACTTCACTTTTTTATCTATATTTACTACTATGTTCTTAAAACACATCAGAATAATTTTAAGGTCCTGATTTAGCTTCTTTACTTAATTTCTCAAATTGTCCTTGTTGGGGGAAGTGATGAAACAACAACCTATGGATGGAACACAACCAGAAATGTTCTTTCTTTGGTTAGTTTTAACTCACAATTGTGAACAATTTTACTTAAACTTTTACCTACTCACTAACCTTCTGCTTATTTTACTTTTATCAGTACAGTTACAGTTTTTAAATAACAGTACAGTTATTTACTTATACTTATTCTTTTAAACATACACTTTTGGTACCTTTACATACCTATACTTAGCAACACTAAATTACAATTGCTTGCTTTTATTTGCAAATGTTTACTTACACTTCATTATATACTTTCCAACTTGCACTTTTATACTTTAACTTACGGAAACTTTAATTGTTTGTTTAAAAATAATTACCATTTGGAGTATTTTGTTAAACCTATCTGCTACTAGCAATTATTTTCCTTTAATTTCTAAAGAGTCCTTTTACTTCTCTAGTCTTAAGCACTTACCCTTTAGTAACTTACATTTATGTTCTTACTTTTACTTTAGTTAAACTTAGTTGTATATACTTTGCATACATTCACTCCTAATTTGCTTTCAGTTACTTACACTTGTTAAAATATTTCTTAATTTAGATTTGCATACACCATATTAACTTGAACTTTTAAGATTTGTCCACTTACTAATTTAAGCTTACTTGCACATAATGTATTTCATTAATTTACCATTTTACTTTACTTGCTAAGAGTAACTGAAGCATCACATGCACAACTTAAACATATGGCACAAAGAGACATTAATACCTTCAAAGGTCATAATAACTGCATGTGTCTAATTATATTGTTCATACTAAAGGTTTCTTTATTGGATGACACACTGAAGCATTTAAACTTACTCTCCCATTAATAAAATGTTGAGGTTCATACATGTACATGTTTGATGTTTTATTATTACACCTTCCTGACCTTCTTCGTAGTCCCGTAAAAAGCCAGCACCTGGTCATTTTATCAACTTTTCTTATACAACACACTTAACATTCTATAAGCAACAGACTTTTTGACCTTGAATGCATCTAAATCCTGCAGAACCAGCTAATTAAGCATTTTCCTGGAACAGAAACTTAGTTCTCTGATGTTAGTTTTCAAGACTGAGGGTTTCCCTCAGTCTGGGAAAGGCGAAGGGTGTTTGATTTTGTGACGTTCTCAGCCCTCCTCTCTGCCCACGCTTCCTCTCCACTGCCGCTCATATCACATGGCCGACGAAGTCTCTCCCTGCGGACCCTGGCGCTCTGGATGAGAGTGTGTTTGTGATAAGAGACGGTGGTAATGAGGCGCCGGACTCAATCCGCCATCTCATCGTCTCATACATCAAAGCTCCTCTGCCCTGCGTCAATTAAAACGGCCGCACGGAGAGATGCAGCAGCACTCATTCATAATGAAACACAGCGTTTGGCTGCTGCTGCAGGTTCTCCTGCCAAAGCTGCGAAGAAGAAGACATCTCACAGGATAAATGAGGCTTTGAACTCGTTTTTCATTTATATTTTCCACTCCATCATAGCTACAGATGACATCTTCATTTATTATGTTCTAACAATGACTCAAGACGGAGTACCTTTAGATTGTTAAATACTGTAATATTGACAGATATCCCCTATGAAATGGGACTTCATTTAAATGGACATAGTGGCTATGGCTTTTTTAAGGTTTCAAAAGGTGATGGGAAATAGTTCCTTCTTCAGATGCTCACTAAAGCAAAGCAAACAGCATTATAGTGGGATTTAGCAATGGATAAATGGACATGTAGATCTCATTATATAGTCATGGTTGTCTTTTGGTCTTGTTTACAGTCAATAAACATGAGCAAGATGCTAGTAAACGTCAGTGCCAGAGACAAAATCCTGAAGGATCAGTGGTCTGTAGATGAGAAATAGAAACATGAGAACTTGAGCTATTTGAGCACAATGAACTCACTTTCTTTTTCAAGAAACCAGTTTGAGACGTGCTTCATTTTGTTTTTGGAAATACAAGATCTTTACACTGTGGTCATAAAAGGATGGAAATTTCTCAACTGTTGCCAAAAAGTCCTCATTTTCTACCCCGAGTTCAGATTCAATGAACCAGAAACATTTTCCGATCGATCATGGTCAAATTTTGTTGAGTCTTAACTGATAGGCACAATGCCTGACTTGACACTTCGGTTTCAGTTCTTTTTTTCAAGGCGAATTGTGCACTACAGTCAGAAATGGTATTCCCCATACTTTAGTTGTAATGAGCTACTGTTTCCTCCTATCATCTCAGAAAAGGTTTTCAATTTTTCACTGAGAAACAAGATATTTTCATCCACACAACTGTTGCTCTTATTGTGTCTGAACTACCCTAACTAGTCTGTTTGGCACAAACAACCATGTCATGTTTAAATCCATTTAACATTCTTCATCTGGATTTTTGGTTTAAACAAGTCATCATCAGCATATGCTTAAATACACTAACTGTCTGATTTGATATTTTGCATTCATAATAAGTTGAGGAAGTAGATCTTATAAATTATCCAATAAGTCTCAATAACACAACAAACCACAAATATATTTTGATATGTAAGATTAGAAAACTAAAAATGTTAGTAAAATTAAAATTCACGATCACCCCTTCACACAACAACCCACCTGCAGTATTAGAAAACAAAATGTATCCTTGTCTATTTAAAGCCCACAGGGCATCTAAAGTGACTTACTGGTTTGTTTTTCTTGCTGAGGGCTGTGAAAGGTCAAACCTGGCTGAACAGTATTAAAGTAATTTCTCTGTCCCACCTGCTTTACTGCGACATTCAAGGATTCACCTGTCTGACATTTCTGTATCCGATTAAAAAAGGAAGGAAAAAAAAACATCTGCAACAACTTATGAAGAAAGATTTGTCATTCTCGAGGACAGACATGAAGGGGGAAGGAGTATTATATCGATCAAATGTCAGCCTAAATGGAAGGCCTTTATTTCCTCCTCAAGGTCTGGCCAGTTTATCCCTCGACGCTTCATTTCTCAGTATATTCTGGATTCAATAAGGCACAAGTACACTAACGGCTATAATAGTGTTTCAAATATTAGAGTAGTGAAACCCCCCTGGGATGGATACAACTGTGAAATCTCTTTATAACCTTTGTTATGAGATGCAGATAGAAGAACTGTATATCAAGAGATAATCTGAAGATATTAAAGAAAAAACCTGTAGCTTGTCACTTGGTTAATCAAGCTGTTAGATTTTTATGAGGGGAGTATTATATAAAATTAACTTTTTGAGCTTTACTCCATGTTATCATGTTATCCCTTCATCAAAAACATATCTAGAGAATTGCTTTGATTCTTTCATGCATTTTTGAGAAATCCTTGAGTCTCCCCTGGCAGCCATTCTGGGGTGTCTGTGCTCTTGCTCTCACCTAGCACTGCCTATTTTCACAAAGCTCCTCCTAGGGCTAGGAGACTCCGCCTCAGCATATGAACTACGTCTCAGTCCAACACGCCTAACAACGATTGGAAATGGTAAAGGCACATTGTTGTGGTGACATGCAAAAGAGTATCAGAAAGATTATAACTTCTTAAAGAAACGGATGGCAATTTCAAAGCATCAAACTGCAAAGTCAAATTTCTTCTAAGTTATTTTTGCTCCATACAGCATTTTTGTAACAACTGAAGGTAACATAGTTATCTTTTTGTGCTATAAAATGACACCATGTGCCTGGAGAATACATAATACAAGTCTTCTAAGGTTTTGTTCTGAAAAAACGTTTTTAAATTTTATCCCTTGAATTCCTATCTTTTCCCTGCCTCACAACCCAAAGCAGTAAACCAAAGCAGTAAAATCTTCCACAGGACACAACATTAAGCAGATAAAAAAAACATGTCAACATTACATTTATTGGCCGATTACTCTTTAAAAGCTAAAGGGAAAAAATTACAGCATTTTTCCTGAGAAATACAGTACAATGCACAGTCCTGGAGAAAAGAAAGTTTCCATGACTGTCAATGCAGTCCAACTTTGCTGCCTACATTTTATAAAAAAACCAATTTATTAATTATTCATTACCAGTGTGACTACCTCTATAAGAGCAGGAGTTGTGAATGTTTGTGAGTTCCTTCAGCATGTAGGCGTCGGTCCAATGCAAAGGTGGAAATATACGGAAATGGCCTTGGAGAGCAATTGTTGCTGTCCATCATGTGGGGAACAGTTGCAAGGATGGATGGATGAAAATAATTTGTGGGGAACAATTGCAAGGATGGATGGATGGAGGGACAGACGGGTGTATGGATGGATGCTACACTCAGAAAGATTTTTCACAAAAAGGAAAACAGGCTGCCGATCGTCCCACTTCAACACAAACACATCAAACCAACTTCCCAGCACAATTGTGGAGGAGTAATGAACTGATTTGTTTTTGTTTTTGCTGCCACAGGACTTGGGAACCTTGAAATTATTTTCAGTCCTCTGTATAGTCAATTATTTTAGAGTTATATGTGAGGCCATTTGTCTTACTGCTGAAGCTCAGTCTAAAGTGGATAATCAGCAGATCAATGTTCTTGAGTGTAAATCAACAAAATAGCTGAAAAAGAAATAAATTAACGTGTTACAATGATACAGTCCAGGTCATGACATGATTGAAATGCTGTGATAAGACCTAAAGAGAGCTGTGGAAAAATTGGGTTCTGCAAAAACAAAAAAAGTTCAATATAAAGTCACAGAGTAAACAGCAATTACATATGCCATTGATGTTTCATATATGTTGTTTATCCCATGAGTGTTATTGACTGTCATGGAAAGTGCTGGTGACTTGAAAATATTAACAAATCATGTTGGTTTTTATGGCCTTTGGTTGTGTCTTTTGGAAAACAGACTTTATCAGTAACCAAAGACATATTGGAGCAAAACGTTTGATTTCTGAGTTTGTTGATACATATTATATAAAACCCAACATAACATGAAGAAGGAGGAAAACTGAAAATACCAACATCCACATTACTGTCAATGTATTTATTTTTATTGCTGCAGTAAACAGCGACACTTTCCACTAGTAATTAATTGTCAATATGGCAGCAGCAACTGACCTGAGAATATGAAGAGGGCAGAGCAGTCGAGCTGTGTAATGATCTGTGAAAAGGCCAGCAGCAGAAAGTGACAGCCACATGGAACCTGGCAGTAACACACAAACATTCACATGGGTGGCTGATGTTCAGGGTGAGTGAAATAATGAGGATGGAGAAGTAATAATAATAATAATAATAATAATAATAATAATAATAATAATAATAATAATAAAACATTACTTTCTTGCTTTCTTTATGTTGGAACATGATGGGGCATTTCCAAATTGTTTCCAGAAGGTTGGCACCATGAAATTATCCAAAAAGTCAAAACTAAGAAGCCATGCCCATCTCCTCAGAAACACCTCTATGCTTAATGAAATCAAACGAGTGTCATTCTGGTATCTGTCAAATCAAAACTTGCCCTTTGGATTTTCAAACTGAGAGTCATGATTTATCTCTCCAGCCTGCAGGTCTTCTCTCCCCCGGAGTCCTGTGGCAGTGTCCTTTACACCACTGTTTCTGATGCTTAGCTTTGTACTTGGAGATGTAAGACTTGGATGCAGCTGATTGGGGATAAAATCCACTCCGTGAATATCTACACTGTTCCTGAGCTAATCTGAAGGCCAGATGGGGGTCTGCATCTACTGAGTGAAGATTTTTGACAAACACAGAAACCCCCTTGCCCCTGGTGATTTTGCATAATTTGCCATTTCATGACTAACTTGAATATAGTTCTTAATTGCTTCCACTTTGTTATAATACCACAACTGACTATGGGACATGTAGTAATGAGGAAATTTTATGAGTAGACTTCCACAGCGAGTCATTGTTTCACAGCTTTTTGTAGTCTGTTTGCCTAAGTCCTTAATTTTAGATACAAGTGGACTTGGAAGTAATTGTAACACTTTAATTCAGTGATGGATTGTTGCGTTGAAGTTAATCCTAATTTGGGGTCTTTCTGCATGGAGTTTATATGTTCTTCCTGTTCATGGATGGGTTCTCTGGCTTCCTCAAACTATCCAAAAATATAATTGTTATGTTTATTGGTCTGTAATTTGCTCTTAAGTAGGTGTGTGTGTGTGTGTGCGTGTGTGGGTGGGTGTGTGGGGGTGGGGGTGTGTGTGTGTGTGTGTGTGCATGGTTGTTTGTTATGTGTATCTCTGTGTTGTCTTTGTCCAGGGTTTACCCTGCCTCTGCAATGTCAAACTGTATAAAGAGCATTCCTGTAAAACTACTTTCTAAAAAATATTTAGCTAAATGTATTTAGGTGAATATTTTTTATGTCAAGTCCTGTAAGAACTGGGGAAAATTGACAGTAAGTTCTAAGTTGTCCAACCAATTCTTGCTGGGTTGAGAATGTTTAAATCCATCTGGATTTATTGATGTCAAGAATAGATAAAGGTTAACTTCAGGAGCTGTGTGGTTTATATCTGAGTCAATAGTTTAGCGTGTTAAATTTCTGGTGAAACACTTCTTTCCAAACTCAGATAAATATCTCTGCACACGTAAAGAGTTAAAACTATTTCTCAGATTATTGCAGTAGCTCGTCTGTTCAGACACGAAGACCCTCTGTTTTGCCGCCTCAGAATTTGATTGTCACATCTTCTCTTTGCTTGAACGCAAATGATGCAATTAATTATGAGCAATAGCAGCTGCGGTGTAGACTGGAAACCCCACTGGTGAGCAGATGACGCTCATCAAGCGAGAACAAAGCTTAACTGCTTGGAATGATCATGTCACATAACTGAAAACACTTCAAAACAGAGCATTTCAGGTGTAACAAACCTGTCTTCAGACAACATCACAGAAGGAAAATTAAGCCCTCCACCCCCTTGTGCACAAGCTGTTAAAGTGTTTTGTTTTGTTTTGAGATGTGGAAAAAAGGATGAAAGAAGAATCGTATCAGATTCAGATAGTTCACCTTCTATTCAGGTAGGTAGCAAACCTTAAAAAGGTTAGAGGCATTTCTCTTTTCCTTTGATTGTAGTCTGTTGAGCCAGATAAAGAAAGCATACTTTACATTTGGTAAAAGAAAATCAATCATTATTTACAGAAAGGTATCCAGCTGGACTACTTTGTACATCTATCATCAAATGTCAGACAAGAATGTCTGACAAACACCCTACCACACAAACTGGTGTAGAAAGTTACTCAAAGTTTCAACTAATTCCCTCAACGCATCTTTTCTTTTACAAGTTAAATGAGGCTGAAAGACAGTTGAAGGACTCATCACAGACTTGTATAAATTTGTTTTCTGGTTCTTTGGGGAAAACAGAGATATTTTCACTCGAGACTTGACATACAATTTCTTCTAGGAGTTGTAGCTGTGAGCAGAGACCTCCTCATATCAGGACACCTTTGAATCACTTTTAGAGAACTCAAAAAAGCATCAGAACCCTACAAATATAGACCGTCTTTATTTTTTAATCGGAAAGCGTGAACTATTAAATAGGGAGGCCTATCAGCCAATAGGAGAATCACAGATTGGCTAATTCCTATTGTATCCACATTCATTGGAGCTTTCCACAGCAATGACAGACCTGCAGATGCTCACCCAAGTTCTGACCAGTCTCCCATTTCATTCTGCTCCAACACATGAAGTAGACAAACTGTTCTCCTCATGGCAGATGGTCAAACTTTGACTTCCCTGTCCACAATATCTTTACTGCAGACTGTGAAAACAGACTTGGGATTGATGCTGCCCATGCCAACTATTCAAACAAAGCCATAAACCAAACCAGTGTCAATGTGAATGGTTAGTGAAGGTTCTTGGAGAAGTTCCCAGGAGTATGTCAATGATTAAGTGCACACTCCATTACACAAGATGAAGCTTGAGAAATACCAGGATACAAGTTTTGTGCATACATAAAACTTCTATGTTTAGATTATGGTGGTTTATTTTAATTTTCCAAGCAGTCTTGAGTGCTTTATATAGAAGCCTGTAAGTACCAGAGTCAGATATCCATGACAAACTAGAGGCAACCATGACTTCACGTACCATTACACTAAACTCGAGAAAGCGTCAGGGTTTCTTTCTGAGGCTCCTGGTTTTCACTTTCCTCACAAATGCAACACTGGTCATTGTTTTAACTGTGTGGATTAAAAAACTGAAGTAAAGATTTGAAATAACAAACACAAAGTGGAAGTCTGCTGGAGAGAAAGTATGTAAAAAATGATATATTTAAGAAACGAGTTAGAGGTACACACAGGCTTTCAGTCTATAGTTGCAACATTTCCAACAACAAAAAGCAATAGTCACATATGTCTAAAATCACATTTCCAAGAGTTGAAAAACCTTTTGATTCAGTTGAAAAAGCAAATAAAAGGATACATTTTATTATAAAGCCAAAGAGACCTAGAGGTTACAAACACAATGTTTTAATTTCAGATATCAAGAAGAAGATTCATTTTGATGATTTAATTTAAAAGTCTAGCATAGAGGCTTTACAATATGAAATCTAGCATTGATTTCATATCTCTGTACACAGTATCAAAATTCCAAGACCTGCTTATACTGTAATAAATATTAGCGAATAACATAATTACAATGCATTCATCCTGACTAACGAATATTAACTCCAAGCTTTCCATTATATTACATAGATCATCTCTTTCCCCTCTTTTTGTAATTCTGCGACCATATCTGTACTGTATATTAGTGTTTAAATTGGTCATCCTTGAAATCTTCTGAAGCCCATCATCTCATCTTGAGATATTGGGTTTCCATTCTCCCTGCAAACAATATTTAGCTTGAGGATAAGTAACTCAAACTGTGGTAGCTACGTGGGTGAGCACATTTGTGAAGAAGATTGGCATGTTTGGCTTTGAAAGGTGAAGAACTAAAAGCATGAGTCACTCAAAAATTAAGGCAGGTATGGCTAGTATGTTCCCTAGCCATAAATTTTAATTTGTAACACACGTGAAGAAAAGGTTGAATACAAATGGTGGCTACTCTTTCAGGTTATTTTCAAAAATAAAACAGAGAATGAAATGAAAATAAAAACTAGTATCATTTTCTCTTTAATTTTAGAACTGGTATTACTTCTTTACTTCTTATCTACCACTTCACAAAATAAAAAAAGGTTCAAAGGGTTTTCTGTTAATTATTTTTGCAAAGACTGAGTTTCTCCACAGCAGAATAACAACCTACTAACCTGTCTTGGATGAGTAGTTGTTTTCCTCCTGTTCAAGAATATTGTAGCATTCTTCTTGAGCCTTCATGTGCTGCAACACCACAGCACAGTCTGGGTGCATGGCCTCCGTCTGAAGAGCAGAAAAAATCCAGGTGCACTTAAAATACACGACTGAGAGATAATGAATAAATACAGCATATCAGGAAAATTGTTTTGTTTTTGGTCCACTGGTCTTTTCTTCAAACATAAAACTCAATTCTGGGTAAAAAAAGTAAAATATTTCTACAATCTAATTTACTTTGGTGGTCTAAAAAAAACTCCCTTATTATTTAAAGGTCACAGCCACAAGCAGAGTCTCATTGTGACAGCATAGTCCTATCATATCTGTCCTGTAAGTTTATGGAACAAATCTACTTTATACAAACATGATAGTGGCAGAAGACTTTTCCTCCTGAGGCCACACAATGAGTCATTTTAGAGTTTATCAGTATGAATAGGATCTGGAGCACCTCGCATGACGCATGTCAGACTCTGACAGATGTTTTCATGAAATCATCAGACGCAGGTGAAAGAAACCCGATTGTGTGTGAGAGACTAAAGAGTGCCCTCCGAGAGTGAACTTTAATTATTGTTACCTTTCATCCTAAATGGCAGCTGTTTTCCCAACGTCGTCATTTAAATTCAATTATTGTCGTAATGAGGTCATTATCGCAGGGCGCCCGATGCCAATGGCCATTCTTTAATGAGCCGCCATCATTTACATTCAGTGTTTCACAGCAATGCAGAGGGTAGATTATTGTATGGTATTTGATATCCTGACTGTGGCATGAATAATTATAGTTGACATTTAAAGATGGAGCAAGTTTCCTGTTATGTTCAGTTTAATTTTGGTTGCATGTGTAACGTGAATTTATACCACCATGTTAAATCACTTCCAATTTTGGTAAATGTTTTCGTTTTGTCTGGGTTCAACGTCATTTCTATATTCCTATCTAAATGCTTCAATTTGGATCATATTAAGTATAAATGCAGAACAAGCCCTATGGATGCTCATTTTGCACTCCAATAATGTGTTTGGCTTGATGGACAGAATTTCACAGCCCTGGATGCCTAAAATGGATGCACAGTGGAAAAGATGCTCAGACTCTCAAAGACCATTTGACTGCATCATTATTGCAAATGATGCAGTCAGGAAATTGTAAGTTAATCACAATCAATATCATAATTGTAATATTCAGCAATAAGACCACAATTAAAAATATTTCTGATATCGTGCAGCCCTTCCTGTGTAAGGAAGCTCAGAGTTTCTGACTCTGGGTAGATACATGTTGCTATAAAACGTATATCAACATGTTTTATATCAACACGTGTTGATATAAAACGGGTGAAATTTGAAACAAAATTAGGTATCAACAAAATATCAGTAACACCAATGTGTGATTAAACATAAATGAATCTGATATTTTTAACTGTGTATTTAATAGGTGTGTGGCAGGTGTTCTCTCTTTTGGACACATAAACAATACAATCTGAGCTGGTTTTAATACCATAAATCATTTACAACAATATTTACTAGCCTATTTTTAAACAGCTTTTGAGATATTTTTGTGAATATAAATATAATGAGATTTTGAGGCAGTTGAGTTTCCTCTTACTCTTTAGAAAATCTTTTACATTTTTATATACAGCGGTTAATAATTTGATCTAAAAGAGAAAGGCTCTCAGAGAGAATGGTGCATGTTTTATTTCCTTGTGATTTTTTCTATCCTTCCTGAGAACTGCTTTCTTTTTTATATTTCTGCTAATAATAAAACAGCAATTTTCAAACGTTTAGCTTCCAAACCACTAAATACCAAACACAGGAGTCTGAAAAACCAAGAAAATAATATCCTATAATTGAAGTCTGGAAAAAAAAGTAATAAAAAAAAAGCTTTAGCAGCACTTATTCCCAGTAGTTCTTTCTTTATCTCACAATGTCATGAAGGAATTTGCTCTCCAATGTGGCACACGTTCATTGGGTGCTGCACAAATTTGTTTCTGTTTTCTAAAGGGCTTGGTAAACCTCTTCATGTCCATGTAAAGAATCAGATTTATACTATTATTCATACTATTCCTAACTCATCTGAAAAGCCATGCTCCCCTCAGATACAGTTTGCTCCAGGAATTAATGCTCTGAAGAAGAGGAGAAAAAGAAAATACAGAATAAATCACTTCTTACCAAAACATCAATTCTTTTTGTCCCTGAGAGATAAATTACGCACTCTGAAAAAACATCAGATCTCTCTTCATTGCACTTTTTTTGAAAAGCATCTTTGTTGTTTACATCTTGTTAGGTTCTGGCCTATCATTTTCATCACCTGCTGTGTGTTTGGCGCCTCCCTCTGACTGAGAGTGTTATTGTCCTTGGCTCAAGAAAACTAGAGTTTACAGAGGAGTTCAGCATCCAATCAGCGTCCGCAAGGTGCCAAAGTGGGGTGGCTGCACCAAATAATCATTCACCATTGTGATTCCCAAATCACCATTTTTCCACCTCCATGCTCAACATTTGGTATGTGTTCTTTGGTTTGGTATGCTGTTTGTTTTCTAAAACACTTTGTTTTGCATTTTTGGTCAAGCATCTGTATTTCACCCTCATATGTCCAAAACAGATTATTCCAGAGGTCTAAAAGATCTTGACAATTACACTTTGCTAAACTAAATTTTCAGCCACTTAGCAGAGCAGATACTTTCTTCTTCAACTTTTCCAAAGAAACCATGCTCCTCCCCCCCGAAAATGTTAAAATTTAACATAACTAAGTCCGGTGGAACCATAGATGGAGCTTTTGGGTTTTGCACAGTTTGACCTTGGGGGTCAACACCATGTTGGAGTGTCCTTGGGGAAAGATGTAACACATCGCATTTCCCTCCAACTCTCTCCGCACTTGTTTTTCTTTTCTTTCAAATAGAAAAACTAACATTTTTGTTCTTTTGTAACTCCAAATTCTCGCCTGCATCTCTTTTCTAGAAGTGGGCTGCTGACATTCATTGATTTCCTTGTATGTGGAAAAGAAAAACACACTGTCAATCGGCAGGGCACTGACAGGATGCAGAGGAAAAAAAGATGACAGCATGTTTCCTCATTTTGGCCTCCATACTCCAACTACCTGTGGCCTTTAGAATTGATTTAAAGGTTTTGCTACTTGTTCTGCAAGAAGAGACTTGCCTGAGGCAGTAGGTAATTTGATGTCAGGGCTCAAAAGCTCTAGAAGAATTTCTTGCAGGATATAAGAAGAGGAACCTCACTAAGTCTGTGACAGATTAACAGTTTCATTTGTTGTTTGAGTTACTTTTACTTTGGCTGTTTTCATTTCTGCTTAATTTCTATTCCTTATCACCAATCCAGTTCAATGTTAAATTGTTTAGATACTGTCAAAATGTCAACAGTTTTAATTACCTTTGTAAATCATACTACCAGAAAAATATACAAATGTCAAAATAAGGTGATTCATGTTTGTGTGTGAAGGGAAAAAAATGATAAAATATGACATCTGAAATCCTTCAAGATGCAAAAACACTCAAGTGTGGCCACAGCTGGTGGAGATGAAATGCTGTGAAGTTCAGATGAGATGGAATAAGAGCAGAATATTATTCTCCTTGAATTACCATCTTTGTTTGAAATTCAAACAAAAATATGTGTACTTTCACATGAGTGGAGGAAAAAATTCATAATTTTCCTTTGTAGCTGTCAGTCTGTATAGTGTCCGATGTTAATGGAGTCACAAGAGATGTTTGTTCTTTTCTTTAATCCATTACATTAGATATTCTTAAAGTTTCTTAGAGCTTTTTAAAATGATTGATTCTTTTTGTTTGTGTAAAAACAATGCAAATGGTAAAAAAAAAAACATGACAAATAGGTCGAAAACATAACCTTTTTATTGGGAGTTCATCTTCCAGAGGAAGTAAGAACTCTAGAGATATTGTGAGATGCCCATTGAAGGAATTATGACACTAATTCACATCTGACACAACAAACAGCAGGGATAGCAGGTGAGTAAAGTCAGGTCGTAAATTCACATAAATGTCTGAGGAGTTCAGGAAACTTTATGAATTAACTCATTATCAGTTCACATTGATTTTAATGAGTAATTCATTCATGAGTTCTCTAAAAGGTTGAGATAAAAATAAATAAGTGACTATGTTACAAAAGTCAACATTAAAAATATAACTTTCTTGTTTTACAAATATATATTGAGATCTAATATATTGAACTGTCAATTTTCATGTAAAAGCTTAGTGCTTTATTTTATTTGGTAGTGGAAATTAACTTTAATTAATCTTTTTTTTCTTCTTTTTGCAAAACAATAGCTACACGCATCGGCATATGTATAAACTAATCTATAAGTTAGGTAAATCGGAAACTGTCGCCTTTACTCACCGTTTCCCAGAGCGCCAGCTGCAGGAGCAGAGCCAGGTGAACAAAGCTGTCCATCCTTGAGCGTCCAGAAAGCAGTAAACTGACCCGGGAAAGAAATTACGCTTCCCAAAGTAGTCTCAAGAAGCAAATTAATAAATAAATCTATACTTAAATGACTCTTCAAGAAGGAACACAAATATGTGTTTCCCTGGCAAGTGTTGGAGGCAAGAAAGAAGTGAGCGGTTCACTGGGAGGTGTGTGGGAGGTCCGGGTGGCGCTACGGTGTCCGAGGGGTGAGGATGAGGATGTCTGCATGACGCGCGGAGGAGAGCCGCCGCTGCACTGAGCTGAGCTCCGCTGCTCTCCTCCTCAAAGGCGGCGACAGAGACGAAGGAGGAGGAGGTGGAGGGTGGGAGGATACTCAGCTGAAGGAGTTACAGCTTAGCTATTGAGTGTACTGAGCAAAAGTCCCAAAGTACTTATTATATTTTGCTTTTAAGGTGCTTTTCATCTTCAGACTGCAGACTTGAGGAAGGTTCTGATATTTTTTTTTACTTTGGCTACTTTTACACTAATTTCTAGTCAGGCAGGCTTTCCTGAGTCATTCCAGGCTAAATAAAAATAAATATCATTTTAAAATCTCTAGTCACTAAGTAACAACCCAAGGTTCTGTACATGGGTGTCCAAATGGGCATTTTCAGCCCCCTGAATAATTTTGTGTTGCTACAATTTGTAAATATGCAATCAACTAAAATCTTCCTGAAATGGAAAATGTTTGGTACAACAAAGGGCATATGTCTTAATGTGCCAATGTTACTTTTCAGTGACATTTGGTAGCTCATCTAAGTAGACTTGAGCACCATTATTAAACTTGGCTGCACAAAGCTTTTATGTATGATAAATATTTTAAATTTTGATTGTCACTTGATTTAATAGTTGGATTATTTTGGACTGTGTATATTTGTCAGTAATGGTGTTCTATAAGCTGTTGATTTTTTTTTGTGTTTATATTTGTTGTTTTTCTGTCTGTCGTGTTCTTTGTGCACTGATTATCCTGTTTACTCATAAATAACAGTTTGACAGATAGGGAAAATTTGATTTTAGCTCTAACCAGGTGAGTCCATAAAGACAATTTCTAAACAACTGGAATACCTCAACTCACCACATGACGATCTCGCAGATCCTGGCTCATGTCTGTTCTGTGTTAGTTTCCATTTATTATGCTTTCCAGACATCGTAATCTTCTGAAGATTATTTCTTGGCTCTATTTCTGTTTTTTGGTCCTACGTTAGAAGACTTATATCATTTTGTCAGATTGTACGTGACTGAAGATGAGTTCAGTTCTGGTTTCCACTAAACCATTAGAACTTGTTCACAATTTTTAATAACTTCCTGAACAAATTCTCAACTTTTATGTGCAAGACTAAATTGCTGGTACATAAAGGACTCATCTGGTTATCACTACCACAAACCCTTATTGAGGAATAGCATGAATATTGAGAAGATGGGTCCAAAAAATTTACATTTTTTATCAGAAAAAAGTACAGTAAATTATTGGAGGATGAGAATGTGATGGGAGATGCAAAGTTCCCAATGCAGAGGCTGGAAAACATACTTAAAGAACATTCTTAATTAAATAAACATAACGCAAATCACGATAAATGAGGAGTATATTAAGAAAAATACAAGGAATGCTGCTTAAGCTCTGCTTTAAGTAATTATAGAGGAGAGTAGTGACGGAAAATAAACAAAAAAAAGTTATGTCAACACTTTAGAGTTCAGACTAGAAACTCAGATGGGATCAATGGAGAAGTCTGGATTGAAGGCTGGGAAACCATTTCACCCTGAACATAATCAGAAAAGAAATGATCAAATATCCAAAAACATTGAAGGACCTTTCAGACAAATGTCAGGGAGTGATTCACAGTCAAATAAACCAAATATAATACATGGCTTTGAACACTTAAAGTCCAAACACTGCCAAAACAAATGCAGAAAATGAGGAACTGTGGAAAATAGTTTTGTTTGATATCTGGCATTTATCCAGAATGCATCAAATTGTGAAATGAAAAAATCACTAGAAATCCCTCTGCAGTAACTATCATAAGTTCATTGTATATGTTTATGCAGGAAAATTGATTTTAAACAAACCATCCCTGCCTCATAATCAAAATATATTGATAACTAAAGCCACAATGTAGCTCTTAGTCTTTTTTCTGTCAAAGAAATAGCTTCTTTGATAGAAAAAGAAATGTGTTTATGTTAAATATGTTTTTCACTGCTGGGACGCAAGATTATATTTTATAAAAGCAGACGATGCCTTATGTGTCTGTGTTGTGCTATTGGGTACATTCCTCTGGAGAATTGCTCCACTACTCAGGACATTTTAAATAAACAGAATATACTTAAACAACGGACAGCTGCCCACAGAGCAACACTGTGTCTGTGTGCGTGTTTGTGTGTTGGAGGCATGATTGATGATTTGCTGCACTTTTGGCAGATTCACCAGACCACCGGCACTGAACATCCTGCAAACAACAGCACCTGTAGAAAGCAGATGAAGTTTGGAGGGACTTTATACAGTGACTTGTTTTTTTGTTTTTTTTGCATTCATGAGCACTGCATTGCAGAAGCCCAGCGATGGAATAAGATTTAAAATCATGCATCCATTTTTGTTTGAAGTTATGTTTATGTTCGTTATCCATGATCAGAGCAATAAAGGTAGTATGACTTTTAGAGTTGATGCAGGATAACTTAATGCTTTGTTAAAGACAGCAGATAAGTTTTATTCCAGGAGGCAGTTTATTCTTTGAGACCCACGTTAGGTTGGTAGGTATTTCCATAACAGCAGGTCGTTTGGTCTGTACATAGACATTTAGTCTAATCTGCATGGTGAAACATTGACTCCGGTCTTTGTCCATCCTGGTTGGCTTCAGTTTTTAGCTTTTTCATTATTGCTCTGAATATAGCTATGCACAAGTTTTGGTAGTTAACAATTACTTATCAAGATTGACATACGTGCATTACATAACTGTCCGTGTAAGGTGTGGCATCCATGACTTTGTTAAAAGCAATTATATCTTAATGTAGGATTTTTTTTCCTACACAAAATAAATAAACTCAAACAAAATAGGAAATTTTTCTACATTTTTAGAGTTTTTAATTTCTTCTGCTGTAAAGAAAGTGAATTGTTTTTACACATCTTTTCTAGGTGTGTGTTTAGTTAAAGATATTTTATTGTGTGAAAGAATAAATATTCTAAAACAGATATGGTGCACATATAGTCATATTCAACAAGTAATAATATGCATTTCATTCATTTGATTACAGGTACTTTTTAAAACTAACCTTTAAGCAAGTAGTAAATATACATCGCATTAAACCCATAGATTTGTATTAAAAAAAATTTGTTTTTCCTTGTATGATCTAATATTTTAATCTTCTAAAAAAACTCTAAATGTGTTTTATTTCACTGTGAACAGGGAAATTCTAATAATTAGTTCAATAATAAATTATTGATAAAGCTTTGAAAGTATCAGCTTGTTAGTAATTGATCATTATTTAGTATCTTATTTATTTAAAGTTTACTGAAATAAATATGCTTTACTCTAATTTATTGGCCACAAATAATTCATTTTAATAGCAACAATTGTATGTATGATTCAATGTGTTTTGTGTATTTTTATTATTAGCATTATTTGCAGCATCTCTGTACATACAAATTCAAAAAATGATGCTAAGATCTCTTGTATCAGCCAAATGTAGCTCTTTCTGATGATGTTATGTCTGCAGATTTAGAGAATTTTGTGAGTCTCTTAACTTTTAACCTACAGTTCACATCCTTTCTGTTTATCCAGATTTGCTCTTTTTGGGTTGGCCCATCTGAGCCTTAAACAACAACATTCCAGCTTACTCTGTGTGTTTGCTTTTTGTCATTTTTGGACACCTGCTGTTTGCAGCTGTGCATCCACGCACAGCTCCAAGAGATGATCTGAATCTGCAGAGGAAATGTCTGAGGCCAATTTGTCACGTATCATTTACTTGTTGTTTACTTTGTCAGTAAAAAGACTGGCTGTGATGTTGTAAGTTAAAAATACAAGATGCAAAGTCCAAAATGTGGAACCACTGATATTTTAGCCATTTTGTAAATTTTAAATTAATATTTGTAATTATTATTTTCTATTTTAGCTACTGGAATTTGGATACTTTATCTTACTTCTGCATTTATACCAATTTGTGCCTTTAGTAAAGGTGATACATTGAGACTTAACATCTTGCTTTTAAGGATCTTCAAGGCTACTACATGTTTTCAAACAGGTTAATTTTTAGCAATTAGTTGATTGTACAAAGCTGGAAGTAATGAGTTGTAGAATTTAACTAAAGGTTGCAGTTAATCTATGATTAATTAATTCAGGATTTAACAATGTGAAATGTAATTTTTTTACTCTGGGTCTGGTTGGTTTGGAGAGCAGCTTAATAAATAAAATGATCATTTGGAAAGTGAATGCTATGTTTACTCAAGTAATCACAAATCTTACAATTTGTTGGATCTGAAATACTGAGGCATCACAGTATTCTGCAAAAACAACAAAAAAGCGTTTTCTTTATTTTACAGTGAGTAGTTTGTTTGCTTGGATTCCATGTCATCATAATGTACTTTCCCATCTACCTAATTACCTGGAAGTCAAAGTAAACAAGTAGAGGGTTCTTTCACATGCACAACCACAATGTTTATTTCAGTGGAAGAATAATTTTGTGGGTTGTAATTTTACTGCAAAAAGAATTCATTAAACTTTTTCGCTTTTTACCACATTAAATCTATAAATTTTAACATATCTTGAAAGCATAACTGTGGAATAAAACAAAAAATTACCTCTGAAAAATTACGTCTAAAGTTATAAATAAAAAAGCAGTAAAAGATAGACATGTCCAGTCACCACAGTTATGAACACCATTTTATGACAAATGAGACCGGAGATGCAGCTGTGGTGAATTGTGGATCTTTAGAAATTAACAACTGAATACAACACTTGACACACTTTACAGATGTTCATCCAAAAAAGAAAATGTTGAAAAGTCTGTTCTATTTTACTTGAACTCACATTTATGTACTATTTTGTGTTAGTCTATAAAACCAATATCCATATACTGAAGTTTGTGGTTGTAACATAACAAAATGGAAAAAGGTTCACTGGGCCATGAATGCTGTAGCATGGAACAGTTTGTGTAGGAATATTTTATGTGTTTCTGCCCAAGATAATAAAGAAAAAACAATAATGCTTTTTAGTTGATAATTTCAGCACATAGATCTCCAACTATACAAGCACTACATTACAAAGTACCCTTTTTTCAAAACTGGTTATCTGAAGTAAATATATAGTCTGGAACTCCAAAGGCTGGACCATTTGAAGTAATTTTTGACTATTTTGAAACTTTATGAACAAAAAATGAAACAATTTGGAGCAGAGCAATGACACTTGGATCCAAATTACCAATCACAGAGAGAAATTGAGGTACGTCCACTGTAGAAATCATAGTTTGAGCCTGTTGATGACAGATATGTAATTTGGTCAAATACAGTTACATTTTTCTCTGCAGAGACAAAGACTTGTCTGGAACCACCTTTGAACAACTCAGGAGCTCAGGAAAGCTAGAGTAAATTGTGACATTCATCATAACACATTCACCAGAGCTTCTGATTCTCAGCAGAATGCAGATGGAGTTTAAAACCTTTTCAGGATGTGCCTTTCTTTCCTTTTGTGTGACTGAATATGCATCATTTCAGCTTCAGAAAAGGCACCTGACATGTCCTCATATGCAAATCGTAAACAGTTGCATATTTGAGTTGGAGGCTGCTTTGTTGAAGCTCCTCGAATCACCCTTTCAGTAGATCTCAGCAGCTTCACTGTGCCTTTGCATGGGATCCCGAAGCCAACATTGTTTAGCACAGCTACAAGGTGGTAACACACTGTTTGCACTGCCTTTTTAAGCCTCTAGTTGTTGATTTGAGTTGAAGCTGAAGATATAGAAGAAACAATTATTATCAAGTAGCATGCAATTCTGACAGATTCCTATATAAAAAAATTATGAAATTATAAATCATGGAACCATTTACTGTATTACCAAACGTTGGCATTTTAACAGCAGACACACACTTCTTAGATCCATCTTACATTTGAATTCATGTAACGGTCTCTGTAGCGCTCGTCCTAAGCCGAACGCAGATGGTCAACTTAAATGTGAGTCTCTGTATTCTGGACACAGTCCTCTGAAGGTCAGATTTAATTGTGTTGCCGAGAGAAGTGTCTAGCGTCTATCTTTTCATGTTTTCTCATCTGACCTGGACACTAATGGGTGTCGTGGGCAGTACTGCTGGTAAACCGGTCAAAAGGCAGATTTGCAGGAAATGATCCAGAGGGGATGTGTCCATCTGATGATTATGAAAGGAGTCTGGACATCAGATGTCACACTGAGAAAAATGTTTTCCAGCTCCATAAGTTGGTTCTGACTGAAAAGATAAACTGTGAGAAGCAACTAAGCACTTTCATTAGAAACACACAGGCAGACACTTTCTTTGAGGTCAAAACAGGCCTTATATGTTCAACTTTCTTTATTTTACAGAAGAAAAAATTAAGTTAAATTTATGCTTCCTGTAATTTTTAAATTGAATCACTGCATTCCAATACATATTATCAAAAAAACACTTTCAACACAGAAAGTAAATAAATTAGGCAGCTGTGTACATAAAATGACCAGCTCACATTCAAACTCTTAAAAATAGAGATTTTGACGTGGTCTTAAATTTTTTTTATATGTTTAATGAGGCAATAATTTTAAGTTTTTATTGAAAATGTATAATGCTCTTAGTGTTTGCTGCTCTTATTATAAGCAAAACAGGTGCAGCACAGTGAGGGCCCAAACTATTCTTTCTCTATGGCCATGTGACTGTAAATGTTTTCCTTTGTCCAGGGTTTGCGCATTGCATCAGTCTAGTAGCAGCTCAAATAAAGTCAAAGAAGATTCATTGCACAGCCACATCCACGCTCAGCCATTATATAGTGATGCTTCACAGCTGCACTGATCCCAAGGTAACAGTCGCAATTACTGCTCAAACCTGCTTCCATCAACTGCTGCATCTGTCAGTGGGAGTTCAGGTCCACTTGCAGCAAGATTTGTGCCTGAGAAGACCCTTCTGAGGGTGTATTCACCCAACATGTAGCAGCAACAGTCGATAATCACAATCACGGTCTATATAGCATGTTATATTTATTTGCTGTAGTTTCCTGTAGGACATCTGTATTATGTTCAACATAACAGAGGACGCCACCTTAGTATTCATCCATCCTTTGCCTGCCTGCTTTTATTTTTTTGTAGACACATATAAACAGCTGGACGTTCCTACAAGAACATGAACCAAATTTCACTTCAAAACTGGTTGTGGAATGCTTAATGTTGGCCAACATTAAGTTCTGACTTTTCTTAAACTGTGATCCAATGAAATGAAGCAGAACATGTGCCCCAAGAACTATACAAGTAAAAGAGTACAAGACTTGAAAATATGCAATCTAAACTGTTACTTTTAGAAAGGCTGCAATAATCTGTTTGCTTGCATGTAAGAATGGAGTTTTTTCAACAGTGTGAGCAACTTCTAGGGTTACAGAAGTACTGATTTAATTGGATAATTCAAAGATATTGCTTTGCATTTCCTCTCTGTCTAATGGTGTTCTCCTACTTGAACTCTAAAAGCTTCATAGTTATCATCATTACCTTAACAAGACCAGAGCAAAGGCTTTACAAAAGTGTTCGTATGGCCTGAACGTCACTTTTTATCTTATTTTGACTCCAAACTTTAAGGTATTATAATCCTGGTTCATTCTCCCCAAGACAGACTATATAGATTGTCTACTTAGAAGACTTTGAAATTGATTTTTCCCAAGAGAAAAGGCCTCTTAATAATGATGCAGAGGAAGAAGTTCATAAATTAAGACAGATTCTGACGTTAAATTTGGAGAATAGGATGAGATTGAGGATTAACTAATTCCAAATGTAGATGAGTCCAGAGGCCAGCCTGGAGGCAGTGAGCCCCAGGTGCCAGAACAGACCCAGTAGCAGCTAGAACATTAAGAAATGTCGATGTCAAAATTTAAACTGGGTCAGTGCTACAATGGACGGCAATTACTCCTTTACTTTTCATCCCAGATTTCCAATAGGAAATTATTGTGAATTCCAATTATTTCTCAGCAAACGTGGATATTCAGAGAGAATATTTAGACAATGAGACGGAACAAAGCTCTTTATTGCTTGTCCTTGCTGGATATTTTTATTTTTCATGGCCTTTTCAAGCATCACACAATGAAATGCATTATTATTGCAACACATATCCAATAAAAATTCAGTTAAATTTTGTGTATACTGAACTTGTTGAAGTTCTAAGTAAAATTAAGTGAATAATCAGTTGATTTTTTTTTTTTTTATCACTTTTATGTTTATAGAGAAAATGTGTACTCCATAATCCAAAATAAAAACAGTGGGGGTACAACTACATCAGTGATTAAGCAGTGAGCAACATCCATTTATATCTTAGTGATGTTGCTAAGGTATTAATGGAAATTCTGGATGAGCTGCAGAGATTAACTTCCAGGTAGGAGTATTTCTTGACTTGAAAACAAATAGTGCCAGATCTGACCTTCATGGTAAAGTGATGAAATGAAAGCACTGTTAACACAAATCAATAAGAAGTCCCCTCTGTAATTTGTAACAAGCCATTTAGGAAGAGGAGATCTGACCATATGAGATCAACACCAAGCTTTCATCGCACATACAAAGTGGTACACACCATACACACAATGAAAGATGGTGGTGAAGCCATGTTTTAAAGAAGAGACAGGAAAACTGCTCAGAGATTATGAGAAGGAACTGAATGCAGAGAAATCCTGAAAACAAACAAACAAACAAAAATCTGGATGCACAGGTTCATCTCCCAGGAGGACAAGGACTCTAAAATTATAATGTGTGTGAATCCAGGTTAGAATTCGTGGCCTGTAATTTTATGTCTACATACCCTTTCAACCCAATCTGACCTGAGTTCATTTGCAAAGAAAAACTGACGAATGTATCAGTATATAGTTGCTTAGACGTGGAGGAGACAAATCCCTTGAAAATCACACATTTTCCTTCCACTACATTGTATTGTATAAACTCATAATAAAACATTGAGGTTTGTGGCTGCAACATGAAAAATGTAAATAAAAAACAACAATAAAGACTTCTTGTCTTTTACTATTAGAACTATGGAAGTGTAACCAAGAAGATTGTGTAGGAATTAGAAAAGTGATAATCTTTGCTGATGATGTTGTTCTTTTAGCAATGTAACAAAAGGATGTCCAGCTTATTCATAAGCAGTTTATATCCAAGTGTGATGCATGTGGAACAGGTATCAGCCCAAACATCAAAAGTGTTCCTAGTATGAAATATAAAGTTGCTTGTCTTTATTCGTAGAGAAACTGGGGAATTTAGTGTTTGGAGGTTGAAAGGGAACTGGATGATGAGGTCTGCCTTACATTGAGTTATACTTCTATTAAAGATGGAGCAGATCCATGCAGTTTGGATAATGACTGAAAGAATAAGAATGAATCCAAGTGGCCAGAATTGATTTTCTCTACAGGAGGCTGCAGGGATTTGCACTTGGCTTCTGAATAAGAACTTCAGGAAGCTCTAATGAGCCCAAAGCAGACCTGCTGTTCTTCCACTCCCATGGGAGTCAATTCAGGACTTTCAGGCACCAGATGAGCTTAAAGAAGTGATCAGATTTAGATCCAGATACACAATTTTAATTCCAAGGATGAAATGATTTGCTTCAGTGCTCCGGAAGAGGTAAACAAGTTGAAAAGTAAATTAAACAAAATGCATACATAACCTCAGCAATTATAGAAAAGGACAGGATATATATTTACAGTTTGAGCTGTCACACAGAGGAGGGGTAAGCTATATGTTGTTAGCTATGGGTAAGACTAATTTCTTGAGGGATTTAGTGATGCATAACAAAAAAAGATTTCAGCTTTTTAATAAAAGAAAACAGCTTCTACAATCGACCAACACAGTAAGGAGGGACTGTGAGATATTGTTTAATATCTGTTAACTGGTAAGCCTCAAAATCGCAATTCAAAGTGGTGATTCCATTGTTTGTCAAACCAAACATCCTACATTCAAAAATGACTGACTCACTGCTGTGTTGTGGTGATATACTGTACACAGGCAAACAAAGTCCTACGTCCAAAAACTTGAAGGTTGCATTTCATGGTTTATTTATGCAGATTATCAAGCAATAAACATAGATCCATCTTTCTATTGTGCCCACCTGCATATCCTACTCTGGTAAAACAATCATACTGTAAGGATTTGGTTGTTTCTGTGTGTTTATTTAGGTTTGTGTTTTGTGGAGTCTCTGTGTTGTCCCGGCTACCCCTTGATTAGTAACACCTGTTCCTTGTTTCTCCTGATCGTCTCCCTGTGTATTTAAATCAGGGGTGGGCAATCCAGTGTCCTGCAACTCTTAGATGTTTCTCCGGTCCAGCACACTTGAATCCAATAGCTGAATCACCTCCTAAGTGCAGTCAGAGTTCTGCTAATGACCTCATTATTTGACTCAGGTGTGTTGAAGTAGAGATGCATCTAAAAGTTGTAGGAGACCGACCTTCAAGGCCTGGAGTTGCCCACCCCTGATTTAAACCCACCTGTGTTCCTGGTTCTTTGTCAGATCCTTGTCTAATCTGTCTTGTCAAGCTGTCCAGTCTGACATCTTGTCTGCTGCCAGTTATTTTGTAACCAGTTGCTACCAGAATTTGAGCTTTTAGCCTCCCGCTCAATCTGTGCTTCCTGGACTTTAGATTTGTATTTTCTTCATTTAAACATCATTCTTTTGTTCCAACCTGGGTCCTCAGCATCATCCTCACCATCTCTTCACTGCACATCATGACACATAGGCCCACCCCAGTGCATGCTGCTCCTATGCTGGTCCCTATTCTTTGAAAAAAGCCCCACAGTTTTTTTTTCTCTGATATGCAAAGACATAACAAAAAACAAAACAAACAAACAAAAATGTTAGAAAATTAATAACTTACAAATAAAGCTTGTCAATAACCAAAATATATAAAACAATCAAGAACAAGCAACATAGATCATTATGTAACCTATGAACTGCCTCTACTGGAGCCCCAGTTAAGTACATTTCCTACCCATTGCACCCATCGCCTAGGGATTTTATCTTGTTGCTGTTTTGCCAGCAGAACACACTTTTTTCTGACATCAGAATCGGAGCCTAACTGATCCCTTCCTTTTGCGTTGGCCTGCTGAGAGCTGAAAGGACAAAAGAGAGGCAGACAAACACAGATGAAGGTTGGTAACAATAACTAATGCAACAGGCAAAAATAAAAGAGGAATGAAAGTAAAGATGCTCCTTGAGTTTGATCCTCTTGCATAATTAAAGGTATGATTTCTTCAAGACAGACCAGGGAAGTTTATCAAAAGTTTCAAGATGAGTCTTAAAAGCAGACATGGTGTGGGCATCAAGGAAATAAATAGAACCACTGTCAACAGGAGAGCTGATACTAAAAGTATTTTTCATCCACTGTAGACCTGTGTTTGCTCAGGTAAGGGGATTTCAGCCAGAAAAGTGGAGGCTTTTGTATATGTTTATTTATTTACTAATTGGCATTTTATAATCAACTGAAACTGATTATCTTATAATTGGATGAAACTGAACTCTTTGCAATTTAATTTAATTCCAATTCGGACTGTGGTGGAATAAAATGAAGAGGAATAAAATTGATAAAAACACAGTTAAGTGACATTTAAAATTGCAGTCAAAAACAATACAAAACATTTTCACAGACTGGAACTTATATAATGAACTATTTACTTTTTAGCATCATTTTTGTTGGATTCTCATAAAGGTAAATACCACTCTCACAACAGGTCTGATGTACAGATGAAATTAATGAAAAATTCATACACTTCCTAATGCTGTTAGAGGAAATAATATGTTCTTCTGGTTTCTGTCATTAGAACCAAATTAGTGGAATGAGGACTAGTTTCCTAAAATCTATGCCAAACTCACTCAGAGTGTTTGAGTTCTTTGGAAATGTTTGCATCACAATGTGAAAATTAAACAGTTGGAAGATGTCACAACTGAGAGCCATTTTTATTTCAGAGTTAATTTGGAGAGAGGTTTATTGCATCTATGATTCTTCACTGGAAATGCGGCTGAAGCTGTAGGTCCATCAAAGTTTCTGTATTAAGGTTGCAAATCAGTGAGTGCAGCCTCCATACAACACATTAAGTAGGAGATTAAGAGAACTTCACCAGCTGCACTGAAAACCTTCATCCTGCAGGGAATCGATCCACAATTTGTCACTAATAGCCAGGCCCCATTAAGAGTAAACTCATCTCTCTGGTTATTGGAATGGATAAATCAGTGGCAGAGTCCCTGAGCGGCTTCTCACTGTGCAAACAGATTCCCAGCTTTTATTATTTTCTCTTATCATTATGCTTCACTTCCTTCACTACGTCTTTACTTTGTCACATCTGATACTTTTCCATTTATGAGCCAGCTTCACTCTCGTCACATGTTCCTGCTGGCGTGGGTGCTGTCTGACGTGTGGAGAACAGAGGCATTTAAACCACCCCAGGAGAATTTCTGGAACTGCAAATGACAAAACGATAACCTTTCCAGCACTTAATTATGCAGCTGTAACACTGCCCAACTAACAGTGTTTGCATGCTGACGATGGATGTGGGTTATGATCCCTCATGTGCTGACGTACTAATATCTAAAGATCACATCTACTGCTGCAAATTAATGTCCCTTTCTGGGGACATAAGCGATAGCAATCCCTCCTAAACTCTGCTATATTAGGCCAACATGTCTGCTCTAATGACACATTTATGATTGCTAATGGTGCTAAGTAACTGAAAGACCATATGGCGAGGAAAGTCATAACTCTTGTGGAGAGGAAGGGGCAATAAAAACTTTACTTCTCGTGGGAGAAGAGGAAGCTTTGGTGAAACTGGCTTGATGGAAAGTGCTGCAAAACTAACAATCCCCATAAAAACTTTATTGCATTTCATTTTCCAAAAATCTTCAGACCCTGTGAACATTTCCAAATGTTGTAACTTTAGAACTACGGACTTGCACAAATTTATGTTACTGGGAATCTATATGCAAAGAATGCCATGAAGTATAGTCTAAGAAAAAAATAAAATAAACCTGGTAACAGACAGAAGTCCTGCTTAAAGTTTGTCACAGGTTATGTAGGGAACACAGCAAACACATGGAAGTGAATACTCTGGTGAGAAGAGACCAAAGTTAAAGAAAATACAAATGCAGAAAATGCATTATTTACAAAAAAGTTTGGAAAACCACACAACATTTGACTTCTACTTTACAGCAATATGTTGCTTTTGCATCCTTGAAAAAAACACTGAACCTTGTAATTTTATCATTAAAAAACTGTGAAAAGTTCTGATTAGACAGAAAGAAAACATCTTCACGAATTTCTGAAAAAATGATCAGGGAGGACTTTAAAAACTCACAATGATATAAATCAAAAGTCAAACAGGGCAGAAATTATCCCACTCATTTGTCAGAATCTGTTGCCACAGGCCTCATCAGCAGGACGTCGCTCTGACTTCCACTCGGTGAAGGCTGATGATATTTGATGACCTTCCTGCTTGGAAGCTTCGTGACGAAACGTTGCGAGGAACAAGGTGTTCAGATCAAATGACACAGATAGTAAATAGACAGCCAGGGTTTATTTACTGGTGATCAATGCAGGCTGTTTGGATTTACTCTACTGTAGCCAGTAGAGAAGATTTCTTATCAGCCATGGTTGAATTTATTCTAAAAGATCTTTACCATTTAACGTCAAAGGACAAAAAAAACCCAAACCTTTTTTTTTCCTTTGAATGTTAACTGAGGAGAAGGAGGTAGCTCTCTCAGCACACTTCAGAGTGCTGATCGTCCTCATTAGCATTGTATCCTTGAAATTTAAAATGTTACAAATTATAAAATGAAACATTTTCATAACAAAGATAAGATAATAAAAAAGTGAAAACAATACAAAACCAGCCTTAATACCCTCAAGGCAATACTGTGACCATGTTAAAACTGTAATTCAAAATGCTGCTAGGCCATGGCTGCTATAAAATCTTTCAATGTGCGACTTTACTCCTGTTTTAGTGTCCTAATGTCCTGCACAGTCATCAAAGAGTGGGTAGGTGGATTAGATGATAATCTAACCATAGTTGTGTGTATTTCTGTAGATTACATCCAGAGCAAGATACACAAGATTGTAAAATTTCTCAGTGCTGCTTGCGACAAAAAAGACTGCAATAAAGATTTTTCACTTTGTACATGAACACACCGCCACACTGAAGCATTTAAAGAGGGAGGTATTATGTAAACTCGTCTTTTTTATCCTTATGTAATGTTATAATGCCATTCCCTCATCAAAAGCATACCTGGAGTGTTGTTTTAATTCTTTCATGCATGTTTGAGGACTCCTTAGCTGCAGTCTCCAACCGAGTTTCTGCCTCCCCCACCCGTCTTCCCCAACTAAGCTTCTTCAGAACAGCAGCAGCAGCAATTAGCAAATACCTGGTGAAACTATGAGTCTGCTGAGCTCATCATATGAACCACTTCTCGGTCCAGTACTCCTATGAACGGTTGTAAACAGCATAATGGTGAAGCATAAAAACTCACAATGATATTGTGATGACAATGCTCCACCATTGTCATCACAACAATGCTTCACAACATGTCCCTTTAAAGATGAAGGGTCAGAAGGTCAGAATTTTATTAGAATAAAAATCCGCAGCAAATTCCTAAACACTGGATGAGCTACATAATCTTTACCAGTCTTTGTTAGAGATCAGGCTGTTTGTTTCTTAAAGAGAGAGGTAACATTATCTTCTTTCAACAACCCCAGCAGTAGACCAACTTTACTGCTTTGACAAACACAACTCTCCCCCCCTTATGTAAACACACACATGCAGGGTCAGTGAATTTTTTTGCATATTGGTGAATATGCTGAGCGTGTTGGATGAAAGGATGGCTGTTTTATAAAGTTGCAGGGCTTCGTTTCACGACTCAAGGCTGCTTCCTTCATTGCAGTCCGTGCCCTCGAGTGTATTAAAGAGCCCGACTCATCAGGGCGGCACAGCACAGCTCAGCACTCCTAACTAGTGTTAGAGGTCACTCAGAGACCTGATCACAGCGAGACAAAGGGAGACAGCAGGATCAAAGGCATCCAGATCGAAGACAAATATCCAGGCAGGCAGCGTTTGAAAGAAAGATGAGGCAGAGGGAGCTGGAGCCAACCGGTTTCTGCACTTTAATGGGAGAGAAAAAGCTTTTTTTGTATTCTAATCGTGTCACGTTGTAGCAGATTTGACACTTCAAAGCAAAAACAGCAGCTTTTTGTTGTACCATAATTGTGGCAGATATTTTACATCCCGGCGGAAATCTAAATGATTGAAGAAGTGCTAACCCTTCCTTTATGCCTTTTTTTTTTTTTACATAGAAACACTTACTAGAGTAAACTCAGATACAAAATCACATCATGACAACTTGTTTTTTAATCAGCAAAACCTTCCCACCTGATTGGAGACTAGACTTCAGACTCAATGTGGAGCCAATTTTGCTCTCAGCGTGAGTTCATGCAGAGACAGGAGGCTGCTATGAAACAAGGGAAACGGCTGAGCAAGAAATCAGCACTAATAACAATTTGAAGGGAAAAAACAAATCTTTGAGTTGGTTGTGAGCTCAGTCTGACTCCACTGGCCCAAACTTTGTCTCAGAAGTAGCTCCCGCTGAGGGATCATACTGAGTATAACCACCTTTTACTGCAGATACAACTATCAACTTTGCACATCCAGAAACTGCCTGGATGTGCAGGCGATATTCTTCTTTGTAGAATGGTTTACAAAGTAAAACATTACAGATTCCTGTGTAGATCTGGTCTTATGTTAAGGGCTGGTGTCCTACTGGAAGGTCAACTTTCTCTCATTTCACATCTGTTTCACCGTGTAACAGCTTTGGTTTTCAGGATTGTCCTGACCAAATCACCTTCTTCTACACTTTGAGTGTGCATTACTTGACAAAAAAAACAAAGCAAAAGAACAATGGTTTTCTTTGACAGATTAGAGGAATGAATGGCTAACAGTTGTTCTATCAACAGACTCCTCTACCTTAGCTGTGCATCTCTTTCCTTTCTAGTTGTCATTTTATATGGAAGTCCATGTCTTGGAAGGACTGTGATTGTACCATACCATTTCCTTCTTTGACAATAGACTGAACAGTTCCCCAAAAATGTTAAATAACTTCTCCAGATATAACGGTCTCCTGTTTTCGCTGGAACAGTTCACAGCAGTACAGCAGCCAGGATGAGGGTCAGCGCCCTCAAATCTGAGACCATGTGTTTTAGCTGGACAGAGCAGAGTGCCCTCTCTTCTTTGTAAACGCTGCTCCACGTTGTGTCAGTCGTGAAATCTTAATGTAACACACGTTGTCAGGTTCACAACCTTAATAGACAAAAAGAAGAAGAAAGACAAATGAATTGGATTTTACTCGCGAGGAGAGCAGAGAGGAGTCTGATTTTCTCAGTCTCCAAATTTGCTCTGTGAATCCTCTCTTGCTTCTCCTCCTTTATTTGCATCATGATGCCCTTTTTTTACATTGGCCAGCAGTTGCTAAAAGGGGTGGGAAAACAAAATCCAGCTGCTAACACATAGTCATAAATCTTTCTATACAATGAAATCTCCTGTCTTAGTGCATGTGAGGTCTTCAAGGCAGTTCCCATGTTTCTGGGTCACAAACTTTGATCCTTTAGCCTTTAGGTCTTTTACTAAGAGCAGTTCTTAGTTTTGTCTCCAGAGTGGCTGGTATCTGCTTCCAATCTGGAACACTTATCAGTTTCCTGCAGACATCTCTCACAAAAACACACATGGAAGAAAACAAAAGAATCTCACAGTTCTTAAAGTTAATGATGAGTATATATGGGATAAAAGATATTTACAGTTCTAACACACGTTGAAGTTTGTGATTGCGATGTGAGAAAGTGTAAAGGGTGTGAATACTTTTGCAAGGCAACGTATCTTAGTTTCTAGTTTAAATGCAGTGACAGAATAGATTGTGTGATGGACAGGTGGATCAGGGGTTTTCCTGCAGAAATGAGGGCGTTGCTCTGGTTTGCTGCAGTAAAACAGCAGCTGAGCTGAAAGGGAAAGTTCTGGATATACCAGCTCATCAGCATATCAAACCCCAAATATGGTCACGTGATGTGAATCATGACCAAAACAAGACTGAGATAACAACCACTTCAACTTATATTGATTAATTAGCTGTACTGTTAGGGTCAGTATCTCTGTTACGTGGTGGGGAATCTTGAAGCAGCGCTGATCCACTTCTGCATCAAAAGGACAGAAAAGTTCACATTTAAACCTTAAGCAGCACATAGCAACACATTTTCTGCTTCATAAAAAAAGACAAATACTGATCCTTTCAGAAAACTACATTTATTTCACTAGATTCAATGTAATATATAACAATAGGAGGAGTTTGACATACATTATGGATAGAAAAGATCACGATAAAAGTCTTAGCAGCTATTCTAAGTGCTGTTTCCTCAACTTTATAGTATATCCCACATTACCTTTACGCCAAAATATAGAACTTCTCAGAAAATCAGAACAAAAAGAAAACAATTCTTACTCTTGGAGCTTATACAAAAATAGTTAACTTTTGGAAAGAAAATTAACAAGATTTACTGTACTATATGTTGTATTACAGCATTTGAAAAACATTTTGGATTATGTGTCCTTGGTAAAATTTGGTCTGAAATAATTTTTTGATCATACTGTACACTCCTGAATACCACAACATTTTATCAGCAGATTAATATTACATTCAAATATTCCATATCAACAAGTCATTTGTTTGTTTTTTTCTCCTTTAGTGCAAAATTGCACCTGTAATTCCTGTCAGTTTGTCCTTCATTCGTACAACAAAAGTCAGCATTACTATAAATTATTCAAGCTTGAAAACATTTTCCTTGGATTAAGAGGGAAAATGTTCAAGGGAATTCTTTTATGTTTGCAAATATACAAAACAAATTTACAGTTTGTGTAAGTTTCCACATAGAGCCATGTAAAACTGAAGCAATGCAGCAAAAGAAAATGCTAAACCGGGTTTCTGGGGAGTAGTGAAGTGTCCCCTCAGCGATAGAGACACATGCTCGTACTCCGGTACAGGTACATGTAGGCGTCGCAGAAGAGACGCTTGGCTACACCTTTCATGTCCCGCGGCACCTGATTGGCCAGCTCGGCAGGAGACATTTCCAGGTACATGCCAACCTCAGGACAGGCTTGCACCTCAGGGATGTTGAATCCATCTCTCTCTCCTAAGAACAAAGCACAAACCAAATAAGCCTTCTCTCTGTTTGGAGAAATGTTATGTCAGAACTCAACACCCACCTTCTCTATCGGCCATGCTGTCGAAGAAGATCCAGTCACGTGTGTTTGGTCCGTGTTTGACAAAGGACACATAGTGGCTTGTCTCGATGCAGAGCACAGCGAACAGCTCCAGGCGGTCTCTGGTGAGCGAGTGGGGGATGCCGCGGTCGATGTAGCCTTTGGGGACTTCCAGGGCTGCAGGCTGATGGGAGAGGCGCTGAGGGTGAGAGTGCACCTGCGGAGAAATACAGACTTTTATGGGAAAATATTCAAAATCTGAAACACTCATTATAAGACAGAGTCTAACTGAGGAAAATTCATAAAAAAATTCCAACTACTGAGTTGCAGCAGATGAGCAAATAACCCTCAAGTGGACTGCTGGGAAATAAGCCAACAAAATCCCACATACAATACAAACCAACAAAACAATATTAAACCATTTTACTCTAAAAATATTAGAGTGGTGTTAGTGCCGCTCCAATAATTTATAGATTCTCAAAAGGATATCAGCGACCATCAAATGAAGTTAGAAACCAGGGAAGGCTAGTTTTAATGCAAATGTATAGACAGCCATAGCCACTGAATCTGATGGCATTTTCTGATACTCATCGCTATCATGTTGTGTGTTCCAAACAAGAGCAGGTAGTGAGAGTGTAGATCACCTTCAGCGGATCAAATTGAATCATAAAGTTCCTACACATTACTGCCGTTAGCATCTTTTCCACACTGCCACTTGAAAAAGAAACCACTTTATGTTTTACTTAGTTGACTTAGAAGGTATGTTGTATTTTATTATTTCATTCACATAGAATCTTAAAAGATAAGTGTTTTATAAATAAACTTTAACTTGAACACAAATGTTGCAGCAAAACCACCAACCTGAGTGGAACACGTCTTGCAGAAGACTTTAAATCCTGTTTGGCTAAAAACTGGCTCTTTAAAACAGTCGGCGCACTCTTCCACTGCCATGTGTCCACACATAATGCACTGCTGAGGACCTGAAACACACTCAGACAATGAGTTTTGTTTACTGTGTTGCATCATGTCTGATCAGACGTGTTTTAATTTTACCCTCAGAGAGGAGGTCGGTGATGTCCAGCTCCAGGGAGGGAATGATTTTACTGAACATCTTGAATTTCTTCCCAAAGCGAGGCATCTGAAGGATGAGGCAGGACGGCACCTAAAGTTTAAAGACAGAGAAAGGCAAAGAGGAGTGCTGAGTAAAACGTTTAACTGAGGCACCTAGTGGTGGAAAAGGAGCAGGTCGGAAAAGGCTGAAACTAAAACATCTGAGTATTTATTGATAGTCACTAAAGAAAAGAGGGAGCCCACCTCTGCCAGTTTGAGTCCTCCACTGTGAAAAGAATGTTCCAGTAGCTGCTGGACTGTGGGCAGAACCAGGCTGTGGTTCTGGTCCAGAAATATCTGATAGCAGTAGCTCTCCTGCACTTTGCCAGCAGCCGATCTAAACAGAGAAAGACAAAGAAAGAAATTGTAAAAGCATGTGTGGTACAGTTAAATCATAGAAAGGAAAAGGTGAAGGAATACAGCTTCAGCAGAGGCTCCAGGACAAGAATGTGGTGCATCACAATGATGAGGAACTCCTCTGGATCTGAAACAGACAAGTTACATCAAGACTTTGAGTTTTAATCTCAGAACCAAATTGGACCTTTTAGGAGCTTGAGGATCAGACTGACCCTTCTCATCAGTGGTGAAGGACTGACAGTAGCCATGTTTCTGCAGCTGCTCTCGAAACCTCATGATGTGTCGCCCATGAACAAATCCCTTACTGCAAACAGCACACAAATCATTAAGCACTGCCTTCCCACAGCAACACAAACAAAAGATGCAAAAGAAGACACACACACACACCTGCGGAGTGGGTTGACAATATCATGGAGTAAAATTTTCTGGATTGGAGCATCCTGAGGAGTTGTTGCTTTGAACAACATAGAGTCCAACACAGAGGAGCAGGAAAACAATCTGAAGGCCACAAAGGAAAAAAAAGTTTAGCTATTTTTAACTTTTAAATATTTCCAGAGACTATAGGCAGTCTTTTTTTTTTTTACTTTGCTACAAATAAAAATCTTTATCTAATTCTAACAGATTTTTAATAATGTATTTCATAATTAAAAATGTATGATTCTGACCCAAAGAGGGCAGAGTCCATGTAGCAGGAGTTGCAGTGTCCTTGGATCCCCTTCATTCGTCCAATCAAAAGCTTTTCGACCTGCTCTGTGCTGATTGGAGGAACAGTCTCCAGCTTCCTTGTGTCGTGATTTCCATCTTCCTCTGTTCACAAAGATTAACATCATATCCATCAAATATACACAGATTACAAGATACAACACATGTTCAGATTGAGATAACTTCATGCAGGTTTTCCCACATGGAGTTATGCCAGATAAATGTAAAAGGTAATATAAATATCTTCAATTTTAGTTTATGAAATAACTACTTGACAGGGGTGAACACAACAGAAAAAAGGTCTTCGAAGCTTAGCCGCCATTAGAGTCAAACCAATAAAAAAATAAAAAAGTTATTTTGAAACTTCTCAAATTAGTAGGCAAGGAGAAGAAACAGTTTTTCAGTTGTATGTGTTGTGACTCAGTCTGAAACACAGAACATGATGTATAGAAAATAGAAAATCAATCTGGGCGAAGTTTTTTATTCTGCAACTCATTACAGTTGTGCTTTTTAGAACAAAACTATTTATATAAATCATTAAAAGGTTAAAATTACCATGTTATACATCCCGATAAATGCATCCTGCAACTCTGAACTTACCATTTTTATCCAGTTCTAGCATCATGTTGTTTTGGGCTGATATGTTCTGAAATCGTGAATCAGGACGGCAGGATATCAGCTTCACAAACAAAGCTCTCTTTGGAGGACAGTCGAAATAACGCTTTCCATGAATTGTTCCGTCGCTGACGCCACAGGCTTCCTCCTGCAGACAGTTTCAAAGAAATCAAATCACTTCAGGGTTAAATACTAACAATCATTATTAGAGATGCACAATGTATCGACATCAACATTGGACGATGCTAGTAATTTTTTAACACTTATCTGTCCGATCAGTAAAATTGGGTCAATATTAACAACTGATGTTTATTTCTATTCTGTTGCTGTGTTTATGTTTGTGTTTCTGGAGGAGAGGAGTGGGTTGGCCATGTGGTATTTGTTTGGTAATGTGAGAATGATAGTGACGCTAACTGTCAAAAGGTCAGCAAAATATATATAATTTATAATATACTATCGGCCCAAATTTTTTGTATCTGAGCTATGTTCCATGTTAGATTAAAATTACAGGCATTACAGGTCTTGTTCACAGTATAATCTAAACATCAACACATCAGCAAATAGATTTACCAACTCAAGTCCAACCATCATATCTTCACGGCCGGGTAGCCTGCCGATCCAGCGGATAATTCCATACGAGTTCCCTTTACCTAAAGTCACCTCAACAACAGAGTTTAGACTTATGCTCAGATCAGTGTGAGCTTCCACAGGGGGAATATCGATGTCCATGCTTCTAGACCCTACAGTGTATAGAAAATATCATAATCAGATTGAACAAAAGTGGAGAAAACAGATATAGAAATACAAAATCAAGCTCAAACCTGAAAGACATTCTCCTTTGTTAACCATGTAGAGTGGAAGTTTAATTTCTCCCCCTCTTTTTCCATTCTCATCCTTGTCCTACAAACATAGAAAACACACTATAAATATTTTGTAAATAGCGTCATTGTGTTTTTAAAAAAATTACTGTAAACTCTAAAGCAGCGGTTTTAGCAAGCAATTGCAATTTTAGGACTGGAGTGAAAAGTCAATTGCGCCACTAAAGTTTCGTTTTGATTTTCTGAATGCATAGTCAGAATGCATAAGTCATCTGTTGATGACAGTGTAAACAACGTCAGACTTGTGAGGAAAATTGTCCTAAATCCCCAGTGAGTTGGTTTAAGGTCAACATTATGAATCTGTATCTGTGTTTGTGCTAAGAAACTTGAACTGTACATGATCATTGCTTGTCTAAAGTTAAAACACACATACCTTGTATAAATTTAACTATACTAGTATAGTTAAATCAATATTTGAATAGATTTAGTTATTCAATTTATTTTGGGTTAGTTTATGTATGTGAGGCAGATTCAAAACAAATATTGTCACAAGGAACTTTAAAAAACGATTAAATCTAATTTAGAAGCAGATAATTACGCCCTCTAGATCCCATAGATTCAAAGTCAATCATATAAACTCCAGTTAGTGTTAAACAATTCACTCAAGTCCAAATTATTGTGTAAACTTATAATGAAAGATTTCCATCCAAGAAAACATAAGCAATTATGTATCTATAGTGGAAATGAAAGCTCCCTTTAACATGACAAAACATCCAACAGAACCTGGCTTGTTGTTCTGGCCCATCTTTCACAATTGACTGAGGCTTGAGGCAGAAAAAAAAACATTACATAAAAGCTAAATGGGTTAGGGTTAAAGTGCTGAATTCTAAACTGTATTATGTTTTGTCAAAGTTATAACAAGGTTGTATTGAAAAAGACCAATGTTACTAAAACCCTGATACTGACATCCATCAGCCTGATACTGTTTAAAATTGCCCTCATGGTATATTCCACCGCAGTAGTAGACCCTTGATTTTTCTCTGTGTTCACTAGGAATCAGTGTGTTTTGAATTATTGCATTTTAAACTCTGTGAACATATATTGTTCATATTATTTAATAATCTTATGATTATTAAATAATATGAAGACAAATCGCACTTGCCACGAAAGGACAAGTGTGATTTGGAAACACAAAGTATTAAAATAGCTGGGTGCAGGTGGAGCCAGAGTTTTCCATAAAAGTTCAAAGGAATACTTTCAACATTTACACTCATAGTGAAATGAAAGTTTGTCTCCTTTGAACTCTAGGTCTTATTTTGCATGTGTCTCAGGTTTATGAGAATACACGTCTTTCAAATTATATACTTACTGTGGAAATCTGCACAATATGTTGTCCTCCATCTTCCTGAATGTCTAGTACTATCCCATAGCGATATTTATCATCGATGAAGAAATACACGTTGTCTCCAGGAAATATGTTTTGTGCTTGCTGTTGACTATGGAACTGTGCCATGGAAGGCGACACAGGGGTTGGAACTAAAGGCTTCACTCTGGAGAATGGGGCAAAAATGCCGCAGTTTTTCTCACATAGGAAAAATGTCTTAGATCCATAGCTTCCATCGGTTTTTCCCTTCCCTTTGTCTTGTTTCTTGAGAGGAAAGACAGCAGAAAATACTGATGAGACACACACAGATAAACATACAAGAACACAAATCACACAAAACTCTAGATTTGTTGGAATTTCATGTTGCTCAGATCTCAGAAAATTGGAGGTAATATATATATATATATATATATATATATATATATATATATATATATATATATATACATGTACTGTATATCAAGCACAGCTGAAGCAGAAAACATTAACATACCAATACTGGGCATAACTTTCATTCTGAAATTTTAGTACTTAGCAGCTACAACAAGCTACCAGATGAGGAGACATCTACATAAAATAAACTCTACTCTCAGCTTTTAGCCACTAAAGGACAAGTTGATTAAGTAATGGAGAAAATGAATAATGTTTTTCTTTACTGCTTATGTTCATGTATCAGAAACTGAGGCACATAGAACAAGGATTTCCTGTGGCAAACAAGAGACAACTGTATTTCAGTGAATAATTTTAAAAAATTTAAGAGCTCCAAGTGAATTTCCTACATAAAAAAGTCTGACAGAAAGCAACTAACTTAAGTTATTTCTGCCACAGGGAACTTCATAAGCAATCAAAGCCTTTTGGGGTTCATCCTTCCTCAACAACACCAAAATTTTACATACACGATGTCATTTGTCTGAAGCTGTCTTTCTGTTAATATTCTATTATAATTATTTAGTACTAAATATTTGTAACCCTAGTGATTATATATTTTTATGTGCTCACGGGAAAAGAGAAAAGCTGTTTTATTAATTGGTTTAATTAATAGTCATACCTGTAGTTCAATTCCAAAGAATCTTCCTCTAATGGGATTAACATAATCTGGTTCCAAGATTGGTCCAATATAGCGAATGACGCCCATCAGCATCTCGTCTTGTTCTTTCACCATCACATTAGTTCCCACGGTGAGTCCCAGGGATGCCTGGAAAGCGTTGTCTCTGAACCGGTGAAGTCTCTCATCTTCAGGCTCACAGGCTAACAGAAAATCGGCCTCCTCTAGACTCAGTTTCTCCATGTAGATTACGTCAATATTATACATTAAGTTGTTCAGCGATTTTAAGAACGTGACTGGTAATTTTGTGCGACGGCCAGGCTGGGAAACGTTATGTGTATTGTACGTGAACTCACGGGTGTAACAAATACTTCCAAGCTTGATATGGAGGGGATTTTCGGGTTTTTTGGTTATGATAAAATAAACGTAGTCTGATGGATTCATGTTGTCCTAGTCTGGATATTCAGCAAGGTTCTGAACAGACACAAAACAAACAATGACAAGTTTTACGTTATTGATTTGTATGGCAACACTGAAGCTAAGTCAATAGCAAGTTGAACCATTAATTACAATAACCGAAACTGTCAGCTATTGTCAAAATAACTTAAAATTAAACACTGGAAAAATACACTAGTGCGTGTTTAGTAAGAAAAACACCATTTATTTAAGTTTACCTTGACAACTTTGGAGTTTAATTTCTGTTGCTTCGTCGCTCTTTTAGCTAAGCGTCCCAGCTCCTACGTAAAGTTTCACTTCCCCTTTCATCCTTTCGTTTCACTTTCTCTACAGCGCAGCTTTCACGGAGGTCCCACGGACATGACACTTTGTGGAAACGTTTAAAACATCTTCTAAACAGCTCCCTGGACACCGATAACTTGTTCGTCTAGCGTTATTTGCTGTTTAAACTGCGTAAAAACCGTAATATTTAAGAGAGTGACATTGTTGTTTTACAATCTGTTGACGCTCAGCCAGAGTTGAAAGTGAAGCCCTCGGTGAAGTCTTACAGGCAAGACAAAACAACAAGGCCCTGACTATTTCTGAGGGGATTTTCCATGGTTGCTTAGGGCCAATTTTGTGTGTGGGTTCATTTTTGCTTCCTCCTCTATGTTGACTGGGAACAGCCATTTTATTTACATGTTGTTTGTTTCTACTTTACGGAGTTTTGTTATCCTTTCCACTGCTTTGCCTGACTACTGTTGTTTAGGCCTGACTAGTTAACTGCAAGTGTCGACAAATTGTACAGCAATACAAGCTAATAAGTGGCTAATAAATAGTGTGCTGCTATCTGTTTTAAAAATGCAAATTGGCCACTGTTTGGTAAAAATAAAATAACAATAATATGAGCTATAATTTCAAATCTCATTTAAAGGATTTAATTATTTTACAAAGTTCAAAATATCTCATACACACAGAGAATTATATGAGCCATCTCTGATTGTTTAATTTTGTAATTAAAAATACAAGCAATTGAATGATCATCCTTCAAAAATAACTTTCTTATTTTCAGAAGGTGATTGAGCTTAAAGTGTGCACAAATCCATCTTTATAATTATGTTGCTGCAAGTACAGCAGTTTTAATAGAATACAATTACAAAGCAACTTCTTTTGAACAACTATTGAGCACAAGTTTGTTGCTCTTCATACAATTGAATATCATATATAATTTCTTTTTAATAATTTAAATGTTCACACGTTTATTATTTTGACTTATGTTTGGAACTGTAGGAAGATAAAGTCTGAAAACAAGAACAGGCATTTTTGCAAAAGTACCTACTTCATGAAAATTACCTAGGTTTTATAAAAATAACATTTCTGCGTCCCAAAACGATACTTAAGCCTGCAAGTCAAAAATGAGAGCAAATAAGCTCAGGAGACTTTGGACTCTGATTGGCCAGGCCAATGTACGTCATTAGCAAGGATATGACGTTGAGGTGCATCGGACGTAAACATGGAGGAAAGAGAAGCGCTGAAGAGGCAGATTGAACTTCTACAAGGTGCTTTTCTGTTTTTATCAATGTCAACTTTTCTGTGTTACACCAGCGAGGGAGAAAACCTTTTTGCTCTTATGCATTTTCCTAAACCAGCCGTGTGTAGGACTGAAAACTTTTCTTTCGGATGATTTAGAGGCAAACGTTAACCGTTAGCTTTATGTTTGTGTTAAGCTTTAGAACTTTAATGTCACTGAAATCAAGTGCAGGGAAAAAAAAATACATTCAATTAACATAAATGGTTAAGGTAGACGTCTTTTTAAATACTTCTAAGTTGATTTGATGTGTTGATAAGACAAGCAAGACATTTTCCTCTGGAGAATGATGAAATGTTAAGCAGACGTTATACCAAAACATTAAAACCAACTGGTAAATCTTCTTTAAATATTACGGTTTTGACATCAGTACATAATAAGAAATGGCGCCTTCCCAGGTTCTAACATTGCTTAAATCAAAGCAGGTTCCTTTATTATTTTTCTACAACAAAAAACAAAAGCCAAATTAACACTTCCTGTTCAAATATGGTTAAAAGTCAAATGTACTGGAATAATCCTAATCAATGTCACCACCTGTGTACGAGCAGGGGTTTTGATTGCTTATTGCTTTGCGGCTGACCGGTATATATTACCACAATAAAAAGAGAAAATTCGTCATTATTGACTCAAGATAAGATTGTACCTTTCTGACAAGCTTGGATCTGCTTTAAAAAAAGCCACATCAATCTGGGGAAAGCAGGGAGCACTGCCAGGATCCTGTGATCTGAGACACAGATGGATGCCTCTATAATTACTTTGATTACTTAGATTAGAATTTACAAACAGTCTGTGACCAGGCGGTCAGCAGCATAGGGGCACATTGGGGGACTGTACTTGCATGGTTTCTTTTCATTCTTCACACCTCAGACTTTCAGTACATGTAACAGTAATGTTATCTGCAAAAGTACTGAAATGACTGCAGTTTTCAGGTATGTCACGAAGTTGAATACAGAGATCGGATGGAACATTTAGTGGCATGGTGGACTGGAATAACCCAGCCAACTCCCTGAGAGTCAACTGGTCTTAGTAAGTTAAATGTTAAACGTCATAAGACTATAAAAAAACAAGTAAAACTTGTTTAGAAGGGGTGAAGAAGAAAGCTTTTTCTTTCATTAGATAAGATAACATAATGACTTAGGTTTACAACGTTTCTTCTGAATACACACAATAGTTATTGAGCAATTTCCTTTTGATGGAAGAGACCACCATGTTCATCTTCACCTTGATCAAATCCAGTGTTAGGAGTGTGATGACCTGGGCTAGTTTTGCTGTCACTGAATCACCTACAAACTGGCTATGCAAAAGTAATCTAGAATCAAATATGAAGCCAACTGTCTGAGAGCTCAGGCTCAAACAGCACTGATTCATCAACAGGCCAAAAATAACAAATCCAACATTATTAATTTAAAAATATATACTATATATTTCATGTTAAAAATATCTAACTTGATAAAGAACAGATCACTTCTATGATGCCGATATGGAAAAACATGGAATAGAAAGAAGGTGTGCTTTGTTTTTACAATGACTGTATGTTGGCAAAATAAGGACTCTTTCACAAATGTTCTTGCCACCAAACACATTTGCACTCCAGTTCTATCACTCATGGATGGTTCCATTAACCGTTTCCAAACCCATTTCAAAATTTAGAGAATATTACATTTCAGACCAAATATACAGATTTTTGAAATAGGAGGACCTGTTTTTGTATCTTGTTTAGGCATGTTTGTTAATTTACCGTCCGAGATTTTAGCTTTGCCATCAAAAAGGTTGTTTGTGTCTTTTATTTTTTCTATTTTAAGCATCTCATGAATATTATAACTAAATCAGAGCAATTTTTAAATCCTCAGATCTTATCAATAAGCATAAGAGCGTCCATGGAGATGCACCGGTTCCTGCAGCAGAGCAGAGGCAGCCTGAGGTTTCTACAACAGCCAGAGCTTTCAACACGTCTGCTGTCCGTCCTCACATCTCCAGAGGGAGGCCGTATGCTCCTCAGAGTCGTGGAAGTTGGAGGAAAACATACTCTTTGAGGAACAACTGCCCCCAGTCAACAGTACCAGCACCCTCAGCTGTTCCCTCCACTTCCCTTTATCCAGCTACCTCCCAGTATGGAACTAGCAGCATCTCTGCAACAGTCAGCAGCACAGGGCATGAACCTAACTCCAAAGCTGCTACTTCTTTGTCAGGGAATCTTATGCAGAAGAAAGCGGGAATTACAGTCAGGAAAACTGAAGTGAGTGGAGCAGCAGCAGAACGATTAAACACGCTTTCTGAATGGCAAGGTTCAAGTTCAGGTAGCACGAATATCCAGCCAGATGCACAAAAGGCTGAAAACAGGCTTGTCATTCTACCAGCAGAGAAAACTGAAGCTTCATTCAAGGCTCTCACTTCTGTTAATGCCAACAGGTTAAGTTCTCAGAGCAAGATTCAAATACAGAACAAACTTTACCTAAACAAGAAAACCGGTCCAGAAACTTGCAAGACTACTAATTCTCCAACCTTACCTTCTCTTTCCAAAGAATCAAAACACTCACCAGAGGCCCTCCATGGCCAGGTTAATGTGCCATTTCTAAAAAAATCCAAGTTTACCTGGGTGAAGAGTCAGACTGTGAGCTTGGAGCCCAAAGCAGCCAGCTCTGTTTCTGTACCGATGAGCAGAGTCACAGCTTCTCAGACATCTGTCCTCAAAGCTGCAGCAACTGCTGGGAGTCCGTTATCAGGTGGATCAAGTAAGAAAACACCTCCCAGGAAGTTTCCTCAAAAGCTCAGTCCCGTCACTGTAGCCCCCAAGACTTCAAAATACAGATGGGTTTCTTCCTCAGGAGTCCAAACTAAGAACCAGCGCAAGCCTTTGTCTCCCAAAGCCCTGATTAATCCTCAGAGAGATGTTGCCAAGAAACTCAAACCAGCCTCTACACCCTCTGGAAAGCCGAAGAGGGGAATCGCAGCTTCTTCTGCCAGCTTAACACACATGAGCCGTTACCGTTGGAAGGCCGGAGGTCAGACTGCAGCCGAGTCGGTGACAGGAACTACACCAGTGGCTCGTCGTAGATCCGCCTTCCACTGGACAGCAGAGAAAAGCAGCAAAGGGCTGAAAACGGGACATCCTTCTCCTACTGCACCTCAGAGAGCGTACCTTCGCTCTTCCTCCCCTGCTGGGTTCAAGCTCTGCAGCAGAATGAAAATTATCAGGAAGTCCGGCAGCAGGTACATTTACACACTGATTCACCCAGTTATCATTACTGATCTGATTTTTACCAGTTTAGCTCTCTTCATTTTTTTTTTCCAGAAGGTGGCAGCAAAGAGTTTTAAAGGTGCATCTCAAAGAAGTAGAAAATAAATGCATATCAGTATTACAATTTAAATAGTGAAACTAATATATTTTATAGATAGTGATGTAAGAATTTATTTGTAAATATTTAGATTGCATGGCTTTGAGCTGCTGAAATATTCAGTTTTCAGAACTATAATCTTATATAACACCATTAAAAGCTCTAACATGCTGACTCGCTTTATGTAGATGCAGATTTCCTTTCCAATAAGGCTTGGCACCTGCACACACTGACAAAAGTATCCGTACCTGATGGTGTCCATTTTATCACCGCGCCTGATTGGACAACAAACACTTCTGACCTAAACCTCACAAAGAGTTTAGAGTATTATAAAGAGGAAGATGAGAGACACCAGAGCCAACTATGGAGATGAGCTGAAGGCTGCTATCAGCCTTCCTGTTCTTCCTGAACACCTCAGCAGAAGACATTTCTGTACAAAATGTCATGTAATTGGGTTTATGTAATATTAAAATTTTCCATGAAGCTGATATTTGATTTTTTTTCATTATTTGACAAGCATAATTTGAAAAATGAATAGAAATAAGTGAAGGAAATATGTCTGTCATTCTGTATTACTAAGACATACTTGTATTATTTTGCTGCTCTTTATGTTCACCAGCTCTGTTTTTTCTTTGTTCTCTTCACCTTTAAACTTTGTTCTCCGTTCTGCTTTCTTACTTTGCCCTCAGTGTCGCTGCAACAGAGAAGGCGAGCAGTCTGGCTACAGGAAAGTTTCCCCTGCGTAGAATGTACTCCTTCACCAGGAGTCCTGCAGGAGTTCGGAGGACGCCTTCCAGGGAACTGGTCTGCTTTGGCAGACACAAGTTGAGGCGTCTCTCCCCGACCTGGTCAAAAACAAGTAAGAAACACACATTGGTGTTTAAAGGATGCATTGATTTGTAGTTATTGATCAGTTATCTGCAAAATAATTAATGGACATTGATGAGAGTGTGTTGGGTTTTCATAGTTTAGTTGTTGTCCTTTTGTGCTGGCTAAAGTAGCTTAAGAACTGCTAACTAATGTCTAGCCATTATTTTACTTTTCTAAATATGCATTTTTTTTCTTCCACTTGTTGTTTCCTAAAGGTTTTAAAATGTAGCCTGTTGTAACAAATTATTAGAGCCAGTTCAGATAAAAGAAAAATACATGACTGCCGTCAGTGAGATATGTTTCTGCCAAAAAACTAAGAATTTTGTAAATTAACAAGAAAAAGTAATAAATTTGCATACATTTGTGATGATTAACGCTTTATATTTCTGATAGTAAAACTAGGATTTTTTTTTTATATGATAAAATTAGAAATTTGTAAGAGGAAAAACTCAGAAGTTTTCTGAAATTATAAACTCAGACATCTAGGTCAAAAAGTGACAGAAGTCCTCTGGTAAATTTAGGAGATGCACATCTGGATGTTTTCCAAAATGTAAGCGCCACATCCTGGCTCTTTTCCTGTATCAGAACTGTATGTCAAAACAAATTCCTGACTTTGCAACATCAGAGAATTTCCTAAATTTAATATCATAAATGTATGCCTTTAATTATGTAAAATTTTATATTCTTTCTCACAAGTTTACGACTTTCCGACATAAGAGAATATCTAAGTTTTTTTCCTTGAAAATACATGGAATTAGTTTCAAATTTATTTGTTTTGACAGTTATTTATTCCTCTTATGTCTATTGTTTTTTTATTTACAATGGTCCTAATTTTCTGTCATATAAATAAGAAGAGACTTTTACCTACTTCAGTGTTCTGCATAAGATTGGTGACAATTAGTATAAGATGACGTTTAAGTTTATTTGTTGAACCACTTCTGACAGCACCGGGTCTGCTCAGGATAGAGCTGCGAAAAATCCCAGAAATACTTTGAATCAATCAATAATTCCCACAGACTCTCTGCTTTTACTGGTGGTTCAGTCCTGCCAAGTAGAATTTTGTGGCTCATTTGTCTTCCTCCAGCTGACACAATTATGCTACAGTGTATTGTAAAAGTCTTATTCATTTTTCAGTCAAACACAACTGTCATTTGACTGATTTCTGTTTTCATTTTAGTGTTGTGTACATGCTGAGAGGTGCACCATTAATTTCCTTCCAAATGTTTTGGTTAGGGACTGTGGCTGATGTTGTTTTCTAGCACAGCAGTTTGTCATGTCTGGGTTTCTCATACCTGCTCCATGCTTGGTTCCACATAATGGTTTTGTTCAGTGTTAAACACTTTCTCCTGTCGTTCAAATTAGTTATCCAGGTGTGGATAAGAACATAATGCCATTTTCTGCCTTCATAGTGCAGATATTTGTGATTAAAATGGGGCAAACTATTTGGAAGCATAATTAAAACCCATACATGGCAACAATTTAATGGTAATAGATTTAGATTTCACTTGCAATTTCCAAGGTAGCGCTAAGGTAAAGGGCTAAACAACGAGGGGAAGCCCAGATGATGATTTCATGGCTTTAGAGACCTCTGACATATTTGAGTTAAGTGGAGACAGACATTTGGATGCTGGCTGAAGCTAGGAAGACAGTGTTCTTATCCACAGTGAAATGTATCCTGTACCAACAAGGACTGAAAGGCCACTCAGAATGAAGGAAGTCACTACTCCAAAAACCCCCCAAAAAAACAAACAAAAATGAAAAAGCCAAATTTCAGGTTGCACATGCACACAGAGACAAAGACCTTCATTTTGGAGACATGTCCTGTGTTCTGATGAAACTAAAGTGGAACTGTTTGGTCATAATGACATTTAAAGGAAAAACAGGGATGTTTGTAAGCCTGAGGACACGAGGCTAACAAACTGTGATGTATGGGGGTGGCAGCATCATATTTTAGGGCTGATTTGCTGCAGAAAGGATTGACTCCTTGGTGTTTTGGTGTCGTTTGACTGGAGTAACTAAGATGACCATTGAATATGACCAATCATTTCAGTTTTATTTTGTTCTAACCTACTGGCTTTTTATCTAATAAATGAGCCGTAAGTGTGTTTTAAATGTTTTTTTTATTTACTTTTAGTGCAGTTCACATTGGGATTCAGAGGTCAAAGAAGAAAACACTTTAGTGTCCTTAGTATGAAGTCTTTCAACAACTGTATTCTCAGTAGATTTTAGGAATTGTGTAATCCTTCAGATTATTTTACAAAGATAAAGCAGAACATGGAAAATGGGTTGAACCTGTAGTGCTGTGACTAGTGAGAAGAGATGGCTAGAGCTAAAGGGAATTAAAATATTTTCTAAAGATTAGTATGTGTTACAGATATTAATGTCCGTCAACCCCCCTCCTGTTTTTTGTTTGTTTCCCTACATGCCAGTTTCTTTTTTTGGTATTTTTTGCTATTTGTTTTAGTGTACTTATATTTTAGGATAAATACACTATGTTTTGAGAACCATATTTTGAGTCTACTTCAGTAGAGGGCAGCAAATCGCATCCACATGCTGCTTGTAAAGGCTTTGCAGGACCTGCTGTCACAGAAGAGGCTTACAGACAGAGTGTAAGAGGAGCAGGGGGTGGAGTGTGGGGGGTGTTAATTGATTGCCCAATTCAGCTGTGATGGCGAACAAGTGCCGATAGCGGGTAATTTGCAGAGGTGGAGGCGAGCGGTGCCGCTGCTATCAAGCCCTGGCACCACTCTCCCTTCAGCAGATAAAAAGGAGCTAATGCATAATTATCCTTTTGCAAATTGGATTGTTTTAACGAACTGTAGAATATAGGCCTAACCTGATGGAAAGCAATCATTGTTTTTACAGCCCCCTCTCCTCCCTGTGTCTCTCCCTCCGCTGGCCCCTCCAACCCTCTGGTCGTTCTGTGCGCACCCTACACGCCTCATGCCCATCTTGGTGTAATCTCCAATTCTCAGTGAAGTCAGAAGACATTAGAAAAGCCATCACTATTAACATTAGGCTTTATTCCTCCTCACGGCTCTCTGTCGATCAGCCTGACTCTCTAACTCTGCCTGGATTCTTTCAGACTCCTCCTGTTTTCCTTCTCTCAAACTTCATTTTTTCTGCCTGATTTTTTTTATGCCTTACAAACAACTTAAATAGCATGCAGCAGGGACATGTGCATCTCTAATTAAAGATGGGTGTTAAGACTCGAAAGAAGGAAAGGTGGAGCAGGGGTGAGTGAAAAGGAAGATGGAGCGAGGGAAGCTGCGCGTAGCCGTCTGCACCTCTGATAAGAGCCGCTAATAAAGAGCAAATTGAATTACTAATGATGGGAAGCAGAGTCCCTATAGATGAGCCCGTTAAAAACAACCTTATGACCACTCACACATGCATGATAATACACTCACAAACAATGTTTCTTAATTTCCTCCTCAATGACTAGTTTGAGCCTTCTTGGCCACGTTAACGGGGGAGGTGGCGTTCTGAGGTGCTTGGTTATCTCTGGTTTAATTTAAAGAGGGCATAAACCCAAGAAAGCAGTGGGGACCGTAATGAATCGAGGTGTGTGTGTGTGTGTGTGTCTGTGGTACCATGTACCCAGAGGCATCCATGGGGCCCAGATAATCAAATAAAGCAGATAAATGTCAGGAACGGACTGAAGACGGTGAAGAAGAGTGCTGAGCCGTGCGGCTTCAGGCCCCATGTGACAGCTTTCTGGAGCGTTTTAGCTCTCTATCTGAACTCTTTCCATCACACAGCATGTCTCTCTACTCACTGTTGCTGTCTTTGCTGTGCTGATAATAACCCTTAAGCCTACTTCTGAATATAACTTTTCACATTGCCACCTTTATTACGACATAAAAGCTAATCAGGCTTTCAGATTTATATTTCTGGACAGTTATTAGTTGTGCAACCCATAAATCTGGTCTGAGTGGAAGAGTCGCAAGAAGAAATCCATTTTTGAAAGAATGTCAGAAGAAGTCTTCTTTGCAATTTAACTCAAACAAAATGGGACACAGCAAACAAGTGGAAAAGGGTTCTCTGGTCAACTGAGACCAACATTGAAGCCCATGCAGAAAACTATGTGTGGACAACCTTCACATTGATCACACTGTCTCCACTGTAAAACATGACAGTGGTAGCATCATGTTGTTGGAGTGCTTTTCTTCAGCAACAGCAGGGAAGCTAGTCAGAGTTTATAAGAGTATGCGTGGAGTATGTTGGGCTGAGCAAACATTTCAGACTTGGGATGTGCAAAGCAGGTAGAGAGGTTCCTCAACAGATTTTTAGCTGTAATTTCTGCAAGTGATGGTTCTACAAAGTATTGACTCAGAGGGGGGGTAAAAACAAGCATCCACAGTTTGATTTAAGAATAGAAAGAAAAGATAACATTTTAATTTGCAGTTAAATTAGTTTTTGACTTGGTTTATGACATAAAATCCCAGTAAGAAATATTAAAGTTAACAAAAATGTAAAGAAATTCAAGGATGTGAATGCCTTTAAAAGATGCTATGCCTGACTTTTGCAGCCGGATGTTGTATTGTTGAAAGACGATCAGCTCATCAGCAAGATTAATCCTCTTGGTGTGCAATTGGATGAGTACATCTAGAAGACATCCTTTTCAGATATTTGACTGTGTTTGGCTGACTTTGTGACGCTTTCAACTTTAGCTTATGAACACGCTGCCCGCTCCAACATGACACCATGGAGCCGGTTACCACCATAAAAAAATCTTCACTCCTCACCACCGCCTCCCTTTCCTACACGGATCCTGTTGGCGTGCTTGCAGCAATCCCATTTATTTTTCTCATAAATCATGAGGGCTGCTTTGCTTTGCAAGGAGGCCCATCTCTTTGACATTTTCCACTCTTCTCTGTGATGTATCCATGCATTCTGCTGTATGTTAGATACATGCAGACATGTTGGGATGATATCCGCAACAGTGTGTTGCCTTGTTGTGCTTTAAAACTTCATGATGAACAAGTTTTTCTCAAACTCACCTTGTGATCAATCAGTAGATTTTTGTTTTTGTTGTTTTTTCTATCGTAAGGTGATATTATCAGGGTGTCCCATGTAGAAATTACATATATGTACATATATGCCGAGATGATGTGTCAGGATGTTTATAGCAGCTACTTTAAGGTTTCTTTTTTATTGTGACATGAAGTTGACGACTTCAAATGTTATTCCAATCAATCTTGATAAAACTTGATTTGATGTTGAAGCTGTCTGAAAAATAGTTTATACTTATGTGCATTGAAATTCGAAGGGGCAAAAACTTGATTTCCCCTGTTGCATGCATACTTTTTTGCATAATCAGATCAATTTATGCTCTGATGCATAAATGGGAAGAGTCTTGCAATTTCTTTATTTTCTGTTCTAATCTTCTACATCTATAAAAAATGTTCTCCTTTATGTCAGAGAATAATGTAACCTGGATTGCCCTCTAAAAACCTTATCATTGCACCACTAGTTTAAACATAATATGAACCTGTGTGTCTCCCATCTTCCCTGATGTCACTTCTGTTGTAAAGTTTCATAAACTTTAGAAATAAAGGAGTAGCTTAAACATGAAGGGATTAAAGGAGTTTGTACAGCAGCAACTATTACATGTCCCTGCTGACTGATTATTAAAAAAAAATCCTTGCAGGCAGTGTGTTCTAAGTCTGTGACTTGTGCATCTCCTCACTGTTTCCTTTTTTGACTTTGTCTTGGCTCAGCAGCCATTTGTTTATTTTTGCTTGTTTATTTGCATCACTCTCTGGTTCACACTTGATCCAGTTTCTCCCACTTTTCCTTCACACTGCGACCACTTGTCCCGTAGTCTGGTTTCACTGACTCACTGTCCCACATTTACACTGCCGTGCATGTCCGTGCACATTCCCACACACAGACTGAGCCAGCCTATAGTGGACAAATACAGCTCTGTTGAACCAGTTGCACACAACTCCTGTTGCTGTGTGCATGCTTAAAGCATCGTTGTATTGTATCAGAACTCTATGTCGATAGATTTCAATCATTTGTGTGAATGATGGTTCCATCAGCTGTTTTTTGACACGCGGTTCTCTAAATGCCATTCCTGATCGTATTATCGGTTGGTTGAAAACACTCGCACACATTCTGCTCATTCCTGCTCACTTTCTCAGGCTCTCTGTGTCAAACAGGTGGAGGTCTGTCTTCTCTTTCTGGCCACGGCCTTCGCCCACTTCCTTTCTCTTTGTGTCTGTCACCATTTGTCTCTCTCGCACATGCTCCCCATGACATGTGCGCCCCCACACACGCGACAAACCACATATTCAGTTTGGTAACATTGCCGTAATGATTTAAGGAGGAACAGCAGTTGTCTCTGCAGACAAAGGATGTGCAAACTTTTTTTTTGGTTGCTTTACATTTTGAACTTTCACACATTTCTGTGGATGCGTAACGGAGCATGAATTTCTGCATGCATTAATCCTGAGGGTCTTGTGTTGCATGAATGATTCTGTTTCTCATGTAAGATGATGTGTTGTGCTGAATGAGCTTAGTATAGCTCTCTGCGCTGGTGCACTGTAACATTTGGCATTTTGATTAACCTCTCCAGACTCAAGGGGCCATGCATGCCAGTGATCCGAACACTGCACCTTCTCAACTGTGTCTGAGGTCTCTCCGCCTCCTCTGAGCGACTATCAAACTGTCAGCTGGCCATAATTAAAATTTGACTAATTTGAGCTCAACACGCTGTTCTTCCACTGTCCACCAACACTGTTGCACTGGGGTGAAGTTCTTAATATGAATAATTTTCTCAAAAAATATCTGTTGTGTGGCATCCATAGTTTTTATTTATCCACTTAATCCCTGTTTTTTGACTGAACTCCCCGATCATCTTAAGTGTCTTCAAGAGGGGAAAGATCATGTGTGTTGAGGGGGGTGGCCAGCATGTGTTGAAATGTGTAATCAATACTATTGAGTACAGAAACTTGACCCTGAGATGATAGTGACTCATTCCCAGTTAAGGAGGTAAATGTTTTCTTGGTATCCAGAGGAGTGGCCCACGAGTCAAGCTGTC